>NW_017974126.1:0-7046 GCF_001876935.1 Asparagus officinalis
ATGCTAACCAAACTTTTCAATTGCAACCTCAGCAACAACAGCAGCAACGAGCGCCACAACAATCCCAGCTGCATTGGCAGCAACGGCCTCAGAAACAAAAATCCTCGGAGCCAAGGTTTCCCAAAGTCTACTCCTTCAAGGATGATGAAGTTCCCGGCATCTTCAAATACTTGTTGCCGGCGATCGTGGATCAAGAAGGGGCGAACAAAGTGACGGACCCGAAGTACTGCGCGTACCACAGAGCGGTCCACCACCCTACGAGATCATGCTACCACCTCAAGGACAAGATCCAGGCGTTAATCGACGTAGGGGTCATAACCCCGAAACCAGCCAAGAATGTGGGGGCAAACGCAGTGTCAATCAGTTTTGGATCGGTGCCTACGACTTGGTTCGAGCCGAAACGCATCACCAAGGTGGGAATGAAGACGGTGAATGATGACCCACATGGACAGCGCCAAAAAGGGCTTATGCCACATACAGCCCCAAACGGCGAAATCCTCATCTTCGGCAAATATATGAAGCCACTGCCAGTTTTATGAAGCCACTGCTCAGCCTCAATAAACACGGCATCCGGGTCTTCGACAGAGTCGCCAAATAAGAAATCGAACCTCAGTCGATGTGTCCAAAACGAACTGAGAGGTGACTGGGATAGGGGAAACATCGTCGGAGGTCGAATAATACTCGCTACGACGCCCGTATACTGCGTGAGATGAGAACGCTCCAGAAGGGTATTCAACTGAGAACAAGCAATTAAACGTTTGTTAATTCTAGTTATAAAAGGAAATTGAACTCATCTTACGAAGGGGTAAGATAGAGTCATTGCCTTATAAAGGGTGTGACGTTTTGGCCACGTTGCGCCTTCATAAGATAGGGTATATCGATAATATATCCCTGCCTTATAAGGCACAACGCAACGACAAAACACCTCCTTTATTTATTACGAGATAGTGTTTTGACCAAGCAAAACATATCTTTGAAGTGTCGATCCTCACCAAGGAGAATCAAGGCTTTTCCCGGTTGCCTCACCAAGGAGAACAACGGGGAGTAAAAAAGAAAAAGGACCAATTTGCAAATTTCCAAGAAAAAATGGACCAATTTGTAAATTTCCAGAAAAAGTAGCTCACCGGCATAAGAGGGAGGCGCGCCATCAGTCGGCACGGTAGAGGATTGACCCCTCGCCATACGGGACATAGAGACCTGCAAGGTAAATTGAGGGATCAGATCTAGAAAAGGAAAAATCCCATTTTCACCCCTAAAAAGGCGAGTTTGAGGCATCAAATCACACCCTCAACTCTTATATGCGATCCCGCGACTCCATACACTAGATCAAACATGAAATAGATCAAGATTGCGGAGGATTTACCTGAAGAAAAGCCCAAAATCCAATAAAGGCGAGACCTTTAAGGAAACTTGAACCACACGCTCGAGGGGCCTGAGAGAAACTTTTTATTTGGAATTTTTTGGAGATTTCTCAGTCCAAGATTCAAAGGAAAGCCAGATCTAAGACAAATATCAAGGTTTGAAAGAGAATGGATGCTCGAGGGAAGAGAAATCAAGAGAAGAGAGGGAGGGGGTGGCCGGCCCTAGAAAGAGAGGAAGAAAAAGAAAAAGAAAAAAAGAAAAAAACCCTTTTATAGCCTTGAACCAGATCTGGCTGAACCAGACCAGACCAGAATGAGCCAAATTGAGCCAGATTGAACCAGAATGAGCCAGTTTGAGCCAAATTGAACCAGTTTGAACCAAATTTGAACCAGAATTCAAATTGGAGCTGAATTAAGCATTGAAACGACTTTTGATCAACCTACGGTTCAGTCCTTCACCTATTTAACCCCTCTACCATATATTTGGAAGGGTCGGAGAGATTTTTGAACCCAAATACTGCCTTTTTGGCACATTTTTTTGGGCCGGTTCAGATTATTCGAACCTAAAGAATACTCCAATAAGGTATACGAGTATAAACTATTCCCTCCTCTTTGTTGAGAAGTTTCTGGAGAATATTTTTCTAAAAATATTCTTAAGGATAACTCAACATAACTCCCAGGAGTGTATGAGTATAAACTAGACCTCCCCGCTCCAACTCCTTAAGAGCTTAAACTGTGTAGACTCCAAAATACTTACGAGTATAAACTGTGTTAAACGCCGGACAACGCGTCACAATGAAGATTCAAAGCCGTCAACCGATGGTCAATTTCATGTTGAAGCAACTAACTCGAGCTAAAAAGCTAGGAAATTAAGAATCGACTTCAAATTCAAAATTCCGACAAACTGTCAGGCAATAAATGTAGCACCGGAACCCTCTCAAGCATTCGACAAAGCACCGAATAGCCTGGAGGATTGAAGGAATCGAGAATAGAAGCCATTCCAAGAGCCCGTTACACCGATTGAAGGTTGGGACAGTCATATCCAAAGTATTCCAGACTCTTCTATAAAAGAACGAGACTGGAAAACTTTGGAGGGGGTATCTGTAGGCATATAAAATTGCTTATAGGTCCCTTAACACGGCTCAACACGAACTACTGAACTATCGGGCGACGTATCTAAGCACGAACGTCAGTCCACAACACCGAAGCCAAGTGACACGCAACGAAGCGGATTAACAAGGCTACGAAGCTGACGAACCGCACGTGAACGACGGAATGAATCCACTCGCGTGCGGAATCAAACCAACGGTCCAGAGAGTCAACGAGTCATCCAACCATATAACGAATTCGAACTCAGACACCAAAGCCGATTTACTGCCTAATCGGGATACAGACTTCCAAATCAGGAATCAAGTCAACGAATCGATTTTAGACCAATCAACCGCATAACCGAATCACGGACGAAGCGGATACAAGAACCGAAACAACCGAACGACGGACGCAAAACCCGGAGGGGCTCGGCCGAAACCGAGCCACCTCAAGGTGGCTCGGCCCAAACCGAGCCACCGTTGAGGTGGTCGTGGCCGGACGCCACCCCGGTGGCTCGGCAGCCCGAGCCACCTCAGGGTGGCTCGGCACTGAGCCACCACCCTGAGGTGGCCGCCCAGATCTGTGCCAAATGCACAGATCTGGTTGCCTATAAATAGGTGGGGTCATTCATCATTTGAGAGGACTTTTGGGAAGAACTTTTGGAGAGCCGAAACTTTGCCGGATTGAGACCTCATCTCGGAGTTCTTGAAGGCTTGAAGACTTGGACGTCCAGATCTGATTCTTGGCGAGCACCCGCATCACAAAAGGCAGTAGTTCGAGGGGATTGAGATCTGAGATCTACGTTGTTACACTCCGGATCAAAGCTTGGTCTTTGATCCCGAGATTCGAGCGATTGTTTCCTTGGTGAAATAATCCCTCCGGCTATTATTTCCTTGGTGAAATAATACCCGTTATATTGCGTAGATTTGCTCGGATCTAGATCGCGCGGTGGTCCACGACAAACAACCCCGGCGCAGGCAAACAACCCACCAAAGCGAGCGACCGCAAAACAGGAGCTCGCGATCTGTTCGACAAAAGAGAAAGAGTTGTAATTTTCTTTATTTTTCGATTTTCATTGTAACCGGATCTAAAAAAGACCGGATCTTTTGTAACCGAAAAAAAACTGTTATTCAAGATAGCAATGGAATCAGTAAAGAAAGCAACGATTTTTCCCGCGAACAGTTTAGTCATGGCCTCTTCGAGCATCTTGGCCACTTGTTCCGCACTTATCATAAGTACCTCGCGAGGTTGTTCCTCGCTAGATACTGTATTATCTGATGCGACCGTAGAGCCGGCATCCGATTCTTCATCTTCTGAAGGTAGTCTTGTCTGAACCCTACCATAAGTTGCTCGTTTGATGGTTCCGGACTACAGACGGGTTATACGCCGGGGTGCTTTCAGAATCGACTCAAGATTATCCCGTACCGATGTCCCCTTGCTGGTCATGTTAGTGGTGACCCTCAGAAATTCTCCGTCTTCAACCACCGTTCTTCTTCATCGGAAACGCCTAGGCCTTGGTTTTGGCGTTTCGGTACTAAGTCTTTCGAAAACCGAAACTCTTTTAGGAACTGTCTTGATGCAGTTGCACTCAGACAAAACTGCCCGAATGAGTTTGGAACAGGGGCATTGGGTCTCAAGTCCTCGAGGATGTTCGCGGGAAAAATCGTAGCTTTCTTCATTGTTGATTCCATTGTCATCTTAGAAAACAGCTCTTTGATTTACAAAGATCCGGTCTTTTTATAAGATCCGGTTACAATGAAAATCAAAGAAAATAAAAAAAAGATTACAACTTTCTCCTTATTTATCGAACAAATCACGAGCTCCTATTTTTCGATCGCTCGCTTGCGTGGGTTGTTTGCCTGCGCCGGGGTTTATCCGTTGACCACCGCGAGATCTAGATCCGGTCGGATCTACACAGTACGACGGGTATTATTTCACCAAGGAAATAATAGCCGGGGGGGGGATTAGTTCACTAAGGAAATAGTCGCCCAAATTTCGGGATCAAAGACCAAGCTTTGATCCGGAGTATGCCTGCGTAGATCTGAGATCCGATTTGAGATCCGGTTCCTCTCGAACTCTTGCCTTATTTGGCGTTGACGATCGCCGAGCACCGGATCTGGAGGAGCAAGTCTTCAAAGTCCCAAAGCTTGAATCTTTTTTAGATCTGAGCTTCGAATCCAGCAGGGCTTCGCCTCCAAAAAATCCAACCTTTGACAAATGAGCCTAGGCCTCCTATTTATAGGCTCTCTAAACCGTGCTCACGCACAGATCTGGGCCGGCCACCTATAGGTGGCTCGGCTTGGGCCGAGCCACCTTGAGGTGGCTCGGTTTCAGCCGAGCCCCTCTAGGTGTTGGGTTTTTCGGTTCTGTGGTTGATTTGTCCGGACTCGATTCGTTGACCTGATTTGGTAGTAAGTTCGATTCCTGATTTGACAGTAAATCCACTTCTGAGTTCGAGTCTGAAACTGATCTTGATTCGATCGTGATTCGTCCGAGTCCGCCCTTGGTTGGATGACTCGTTGACTCTTCGAACCCTTGGCTTGATTCCACACACGAATGGATGTATTCCGTTACTTGCGTGCAGTTCGTTAGCCTCGTCGCCTCGTTACTCCGCTTCGTTGTGTGTCACTTGGCTTTGGCGTTGTGGACTGACGCTCGTGTTTGGATACGCCGCCCGATGGTTCGTCGGTTTGTGCCGAGCTGTGCTAAGGGACCTATAAGCAATTTTATATGCCTACAGATACTCCCTCCAAAGTATTTCAGTCTCGTTCTTTTATAGAAGAGTCTGGAATACTTTAGATATGATTGTCCCATCTTTTAATCGGTAACGACGGGATATTTGGAATGACTTCTGTTCTTGATTCCTTCAGTCCTCCAGGCTATTCGGTACTTTGTCGAATGTCTGTAAGGGTTCCGGTGCTGCATTTATTGTCTGACCGTCTGTCGGAATTTTGAATTTGAAGATGATTCTCGATTTCCTGACTTTTTAGCTCGAGTTGGTTGCTTCAACATAGAACTGCTCATCGATTGATATTTGCGATGCGTTGTCCGGCGTTTGAGCTTCCTGGTGACGCGTTGACCGGTGTTGACCCTAGGTTTTTGAACGTCGTAGGATGTTCAAGTCACGAGACCAACTAATAAAGCTGATGCGTCAGTGACTCTCGCATTTATAGAATTTTTGGCAAATTCTCAGCCATCAACGGGTTTGATGAGCCTTTACCAACTACCGTTTGAGTCGGGCTAGCATGCGGATTGTTCAAGTCTGTTCCGCATGTGACGTTAAGCTAACGATATTGAATACGTAGACTTCGCCATTGTTACGGGAATAGGCTACCCGGCGACACGTGTTAGGTGTTGACTTTAGGATTTTTGGCTAACCCCCAGCCTTTAACGGATTTGATTAGCCTTTACCGACTACCGTTTGAGTCGGGCTAGCATGCAGATTGTTCAAGTCCGTTCCGCATGTGACGTTAATCTAAAAGAGTTAACCCTTTTAGTGCTACGATATTGAATACGTAGACTTCGTTTTTCTCCTGTGAAAAGACTAAAGAGCAACGTGTATGAGACGTTGACTTAGGATTTTTGGCAAATCCTCAGCCTTCAACGGATTTGACGTGCTCTTACCGACTACCGTTTGAATCAGGCTTACATGCGGATTGTTTTAATCCGTTCCGCATGTGACGTTGCGCTAAAGATATTGAATACGTAGACTTACCATTTGTTACGGGAATAGGCTACCCGGCGACGCGTGTTAGGCGTTGACTTTAGGATTTTTGGCTAACCCCCAGCCTTTAACGGATTTGATTAGCCTTTACCGACTACCGTTTGAGTCGGGCTAGCATGCGGATTGTCTAAATCCGTTCCGCATGTAACGTTGTGCTGAGAGAGTGAATTCTCTGAGACTTTGTTGCTACGACTTCGAATACATAGACTTCGCCGTTGTTATGGGAATAGACTACCCAGCAACGTGTATTAGACGCTGACTTATCCCTACTTAGGCTTCGGGATAAAATACCCCAGAATCGAACTCTGGTGTCTTTTTCTACGGAAAAAGACTAAACCGGCGACGCGTGTTAGGCGCCGGCATATCCTTTCTTAGGATTCAGGATGAAATTCCCCACGCGTGTAAGGCATGGATTTTGGTGTTATTAATAACAACCTTCCACAATGTTGAATATGTGGATGAGTGTTCTTTTTAACGGTTAAGAACTAACCGGCAGTGCGGGTTAGGCGCAGACTTATCCCTACTTAGGCTTCAGGATAGAATACCCCAGAATCGAACTCTGGTGTGTTTTCTTCGGAGAAAGACTAAATCGGCAGCGCGTGTTAGGCGCAGACTTATCCCTGCTTAGGATTCGGGATAAACTTCCTATGATGAATCCTAGATTGATAAATTTTGGAAAAGATTAATGCGGGAAAGGAAGAATTTTATATTCTATTTTCCGATCTTCTTTTAGGGTGAAGGCGAACCCGAATACAAGGAAGGAAGAATTTTATATTCTATTCCTTGATCATGGAAAGGAAGAATTTATATTCTATTTTCAGCGCAAAAGAAACTAGAAGTGGGATCTCCACTCCGAGAATCTGGAAGATCTA
>NW_017974127.1:0-7040 GCF_001876935.1 Asparagus officinalis
TTGATGAGAGTCGATAAGTTAGAAGTGTTGCGATCGGAGCAACTTGGAGGACTTATCGCTCTATTGATGGGAGTCGATAAGTTAGAAGTTTTGCGATCTGAGCAACTTTGAGGGCTTATCGCTCTATTGATGAGAGTCGATAAGTTAGAAGTGTTACGATCTGAGCAACTTGGAGGACTTATCGCTCTATTGATGAGAGTCGATAAGTTAGAAGTGTTGCAATCTGAGCAACTTTGAGGACTTATCGCTCTATTGATGAGAGTCGATAAGTTAGAAGTGTAACAGAATTCCGATTGCAGCTGTAAGGGTTCAAAGGAACAGAACTACCCCCTGCGTTTGGGGTCTTTGAATTGGATTGTATATGCTGTGTATTTGAACGCACCTTTAGACTATTGCGTTTGGCTTCCTCTATACATTTTCCAAACGCAAGGCCTTGTCTTGCGTCTCATCAGAAGTCTAAACGACTGTAATGATGATGAAGAGACCTCCTTTGGGCGGGAGTCTTGGGACTCCATACTACCCACAGTAATTATATATATATAAATAGTCTTGATTGGTCTTATCAAGAGCCTTAATCACTTCGGCTTCCTTCTTGAAATTAGAAACGAGTTTCTTCTCGTTAATTCCAAAAGATGTTCGGCAGTTTCGTTTCATCTTCCAGCGATGGCCCCCAAGAGATCTTGCTCGAGCGATGACGATAAGATGGTGCATCCTACCCCGCCGTCAGAGAAGGTTTTTGGGTCCTCTCCCAGGCCGACGTCGACGCCTCCCATACCTGGTCCTCGAGGTATGTCCCGCTGCCTTCATCGTTTTAAGCATTCTTTGTCAATGGGTTTTCTTGAAATTCTCTAGATGAATTATGGTTGAAGATGACGAATAAAATTCGTCTTTTCAATCTTGAATGCGAAAATAATTTGCATGTCTCTTGATGAAGACTGTTCATCTTCTTGACTTTGGATCCCGAAAGAGCTTCTTGTGTCCATTGTAATAACGAAAAATTAAACCCTTGACGTAGAACACACAGGAAAGTTTCTGTGTTCGTTGAAAAGATTTGTTCACCTTAGATACGAACAACCATTCATGTGTTCTTTGATCTTGAATGAGGAAGAGGACTTCCGTGTTTATTGATAAGATGAAAGGTTGATCCCTTGATCTTGAACGCAAGAGGAACTCTTGCGTTCATAGCTGTTCAACGCAGGTTTAGTTTACTGCGTTCCAGCTGATCTTGACGCATGCTCAACTTACTGCGTTTGCATTTATCTGAGTTTCTGTGTTCGTCGAAAATTATTCGCCTTAGATACGAACAACATTCCTTAATTCTTTGATCTTGAATGCAGAAGAGAACTTTCGTGTTTATTGATAAGATGAAGGGTTGATCCCTTAATCTTGAACGCAGGAAGAAATCTTGCGTTCATAACGATCCAACGCGGGCCTAGTTTCCTTGCGTTCAGGCTGATTTTGACGCATACCTAGACCGCTGCGTTTGCATTTATCTGCATTTCTGACTTTGCTTTTTATTTGGCCGTAAGGTGGGACTTCTGCTGCTGATCCCCTCATTGTATCTGATGATGAAGAAGAAGGGGTGCTCCAAGAGGATGCCCCTCTGATTACTCCCCTTGCTGTGGTCCCTCCTGGCAAAGTATTCGTCCCAGACTTCGAGAGTGTGAACTTTCTCACAGAGCTCTTGGAGAACATGGTGAAGCAGGCATACCTCATCTCTGAGCAAGGGTGGGCCCCATTTTCAGATTTTCTGGATTCATTCTTTGACGTGATGGACTTGCTTGAACGGATTAATCGCAGCTGGACTGACCACTGCGCCAAGAAGGTTTTCTTGTTCAGACGTACCGTGGAAGCCTTAGAGAAGCTGCAGAGCTCCAACTTGAAGCCTGAGATAGAGGAGGCTCTTCGGGCTTTGCAATCAGAAGCTGATGCTGCTGCTGTCACCGCTGAAGAATTAAGGGGGAGGGCTGAAGCAGAGGTTCGAGCCAAGCATGCTGCACGTATAGCTCAGGCCAAAGCTCGTCTTACATCCTTTTCCCTTCGAGAACCACCTTTTTATATTAAATAGCTTTTTAGTCTGTAATAACTTTTTGGTACTCTTGTGACCATTATTATTTTTGTCTGTGATGACCTATGGACGTCTCTTGAAACGATATAGTCTTTCTTGTGGTCTGAAAAATTATTCCCTTGCGTCTGAATGATTTGAACGCAGGTCCATTGAGGACATTTGACTTTGTCAAACAGGTTCGACCGCAACTTCAAGACTTGGGTTATAGTCATAACTTGATTTCTTCCGGCTTGTAGAGTACCTTCTGGAAGTTGAAATGATCCTGTTGTGTGTTTGTTGATCCGAACGCAGTGTCAGGTTCTGCAGCTGTTTTGAACGCAACCGTAGGACTTGCGTTTAGGAGGGCTGAACGCAGTCAAGTCTTGCAGTTGTAGGACTTGACATGCCGCTGTAGACTTGTTTTGAACGCAGCCGTTGACATGCCGCTGTAGACTTGTTTTGAACGCAGCCGTAGGACTTGCGTTCAAGAGGACTGAACGCAGTTGAAGGACTTGCGTTCAGGAGGACTGAACGCAGTTGAAGGACTTGCGTTCAGGAGGGCTGAACGCAGTCAAAATTTTGGACTTTTTCACCAAACAAATTACGCTGATAGCTATCTGAAGGACTTTGGAAAATTCTTTTATTATAATGATTCTCAATAACTTAAATCGTCAGAGGTGTAATGTTAACTTGACGACATACAAAGTAGGAGAACTTCTTTACTCAAACGAACATTTGATAAGCAAACCTCCAGCTAAACTCAAGAGACTTGCAGCTTACGGGTAATATTTCTTAAGAAACTTCCTATTAATTGGCATCATAAGTCTGTCGCCTTTCTTATTGATGAGACGGTAAGCTCCGTTGGAATAGACTATCTCAACGATAAAAGGCCCTTCCCATTTAGGGTTAAACTTCCCTTTAGTTTTGTGAGTCATCACCATGGGTCGTCGATTGACCAAAACCAGATCGCCCTTCTTGAAAATCCGTTCCTTAACCTTTTTGTTGTAGGCTTTGGAAATACGAGCTTGATATAGTTCAATCTGTTGTTGAGCTTGGAGTCTCTTGTCGTCTAAAGCTTCGAGTTCCTGCAAGCGTCGTTGGCTTCTTCTGTTAGTCCCATTGTAATAGCAACTCTCAGAGAAGGGATCTGGATCTCAAGTGGTAATACAGCTTCACAGCCGTATACTAAGGAGAATGGCGTAGCTCTGGTAGAGGTCCTCACTGTTGTTCGGTAGGCCCACAAACACTCGCCAAGTCTTTCGTCCCAATCACGTTGGCTTTTGGAAACAAACTTTTTGAGAAGCTTTACTATGGTTTTGTTGAAAGCTTCCGCAAGACCGTTTGCTGGCGGATAGTATGCCGTAGATGCAACACTTTGGATGCGAAATTTATCACAGAATCTCTGAAATCCAAAGCTGACGAATTGTGTCCCATTGTCGTGGACTATCCATCTCGGGACTCCAAAACGGTAGATGACGTGATGCTTGATGAACTTGATCACGTTCGAAGTCTTGACTTCTTTCAACGGGATTGCTTCCGTCCATTTGGAGATAAAGTCGGTCACAGCCAGAATGAACCGGTGTCCTTTGGAAGTCGGAGGAGAAATTGGTCCCACAATATCCATGCCCCACATCTCAAATGGCCAAGTTGCAGATGTAGGATGTAAATTACCTGGCGCTTGATGGATAAAATCTCCATGAATTTGGCATGCGTGACAGCGTTTAGCATAGTCGACTGCGTCTGAAAACATCTTTGGCCAATAATAGCCAATTCGTCGAAGACGATCTCCTAATTTAGCTCCGGGCTGATGAGCCCCGCACATTCCGTCGTGAGCTTCCTTAAGGGCCTCCTTCGCTTCCTTTCGAGAGAGACATCGAAGCAAAACTCCGTCGTGTGATTTACGATATAGGGTTCGAGAAACCGCATCATAATAGAACTGGAGGGCCTTTCGTTTGATAGTGGCCGCTTCCTTAGGGTCATCAGGCAATATTCCGTATATGGCATAGTCGATATACGGGAATCGCCAATCTCTAGCTTCAAACTCCATCGAGGTTGTACAGACTTCCCCTGTCATCGTCTCATCGGAGCTTTCTTCCATAGGAATCTTGAAGCAGTATAACTCGCGTCCTGTAACCGAGATTGTGGTTTCAACCCCTGGAGGTAGCGCTAATGAAGTTGCCAACGAGGCTAAAGCGTCTGCGTAAGTATTCTGAGCTCGTGGAATGTATCCGATAAAGAAACCTTTAAACTTCTTAGCTTGCTTTAGCACTGCGATATGATACTGGATAAGATCCTCATGCCGCACTTCCACTTTGCGAGTCGGCAATTTAGAGATGATGGTTTCGTCATCAAAACTCTCAACGGATTCACCTTAGAGATGACGTGAATTGTCTATCCCGCTAGGTAATGTCGCATCTTTTGAACCGCGAATACCAAAGCGAGATATTCTTTTTCAACTGGATTGTATCGGTGTTCGGCTCCCATCATAGTCCTGCTTAGGTAATAGATGGCTTTCTCTTGACCCTGATCGTTATTCTGGGCTAACAGAGCTCCAAGAGAATGTTCCATGGCTCTCACATATAACAGGAATGGTTTCCCTGATTTTGGGAGCACAAGAACTGGCGGTTGAGTAAGGTACTCCTTAATCTCCTCGAATGCTTTTTGACATTCTCTATCCCAGACAAAGGACACTCCTTTCTTCATGAGCTTGGAAAAAGGTTGACAACGTCCTGAGAGATTTGATATAAATCTACGAATATAGGCCAATCTCCCTTGCAAACCCCTGAGCTCTTTGAGATTCTTAGGCGGTGGCATGTCTTGGATAGCACGCACTTTTTCCGGGTCGAGAGAAATTCCCTTGGAGGTAACGATAAATCCCAGGAATTTTCCACTTGATACCCCGAGGAATGATTTTGTCGGGTTCATCTTCAATTGATGTGCTCGCATGATATCGAACATTGTCTTCAAGTCTGTAAGATGATCATCTTTGTGTTGGCTTTTTACCGCTATATCGTCAACATAGCACTCAATTTTCTTACGTAGGTGCTCGTGAAAGATGACATTCATTGCACGTTGATAAGTTGCACCCGCGTTTTTCAGGCCGAATGGCATCACTGTATAGCAATATACCCCCAGTGGTGTTCTAAAAGCGGTATGCTTTTCGTCTTCTGGGTGCATCTTGATCTGATTGTACCCGGAAAACCCGTCCATGAAAGACATCCTTTCATATCCACAGGTGTTATCGATCATGACGTCGGTGATAGGAAGCGGAAACTCATCTTTTGGACAAGCTGCATTAAGGTCACGGAAGTCAATGCATATCCGGACTTTACCGTTCTTCTTGGGCACTGGGACGATGTTAGCCACCCAGTCGGGGTGTCGCTCTTCCCTAACGAAGCCCGAATCTATGAGCTTTTTAACTTCTGACTCAATTGATTCCATGATCTCTGGACGAAACCTGCGTTGTTGTTGTTTAACGGGTTTCGCGTCCGGATCAATGTTGAGACGGTGCATGGCAACTGTTGGGTCAAGACCAGGCATGTCTTCATAATTCCAAGCAAAGACATCTATATATTCTCGGATGAGATATATAAGATCTTCTTTTTCGGATGATGATAAGTCTTCGGCTATGAAAATAGGTTTGGGGTTCGATTCATCTCCTATGTTGACCTAAATCACTTTATCTTCGGTGGGTGGTTCACGTTGTTCGAAGCGCATATCCCACAGGATGTTAAGACGTTTGATCCAAGGATCATCGGTTGATTCGACTAACTCTTCGTCACCCCCTGCGTCTACATCTGGATGACTGGTCGAAACCATGTTCACAGTTAGGCTTTTAAAGAAAGGCCCAACACTGACATCGGATTCACAAGAAGATGTTTCAGAGGAATGGTTGTGACGCAGGTAGTTACTGATTTCGTTTTCTGAGGCTGGCGGGGTTGTGACGTAGCCCACGCCTCTTCTGGTTTTTTGATAGTAATCCGGAGGTTTTCCTTCGGGAGTGAGAGACATCCGAATTGGTGTTCGCCTTCCTCTCCCGAAGTTTAAGCCCTGCTTTTCATTAAAGTTATACCCCATTCGTTTCATTAAGTGTATAAAATTGGGTTCATGGTAATGAAATTGAGGAACTCCATCATCCTCTTCTGAACTTCCCCGTCGGAGTAGTGTGGGTTTAACCTTGCCGAGACGGATTAGCTTTTGCCCTTTCTTTTTAGACGGGACTTCGAAGAAAGCTTTTTGTGCATCTTCTACTTCTTCATCGGAAGTGAGGGATGACCTAATTGGCAATGTGAGGCATGCTTCTGCACGCAATGTATGCCATGAGCTGGTACCTGTATTATGATTATTCTCTGTTTGTCTAACTTTAAAAGGTTCATCCGACAAGTACGCTAAAATAAAATCTTCATTAATGCACCACTCGCCCTCACTCGGTACATTATTATTGTTCTCGACTGGACCAATTACATCAAAGTTCAACTCCCATGGACAATTCCCTTCCGGGTCTGGTTCGACATCCGCTTCATTACCACTGTCGATATCTTCTGTCTCTTGTGACTCCAAATAGAAGACAGAATCCGTATGGAAGTTTTCCACTCCCTTGAAGGGGTATTTCTCCGCAATCAGGGTTCGAACTTCGTCTTCATCATTGACATACTTCATGACTTGATGCAATGTAGATGGAACAACACGATTTGCGTGAATCCATGGTCGTCCTAATAACAGATTGTAGGATGTGTCCGCATCTATAATGTAACAAGCCACTTCGGATCTGAGATCTCCGATTTGACATCTGAGCTTGATCTTTCCCATAGGCCGAGTGCTGTTAGCATTGAATCCGAAGATGGTGGTTTGGGTAGCATGTAACCGATGTAAGGGAATCCCTAAAACTTGCATAACTCTGTATGGCATGATGCTAAGCACCGATCCTGGGTCAACCTGAACGCGGCTGATTTCTGATGACCCGATATATCCTGTGTAATACAGGGGTCTGTCA
>NW_017974128.1:0-7522 GCF_001876935.1 Asparagus officinalis
AGCCTTTTTGCATATAAGCCCCTCAACCATTTTCGGTCACCTTTTGCAAATAAACCCTTCAACAATTTTTGGCCTCTTTTGCATGAATCACCCTTCAAAATTTCGGCCAAATTAGCATGCAATCCAAGCCCCAAAAGTTTAGTCCTCTTGCATAACACCCCTTAAAGATTTCGGCTAATTTTTGCATAAAACCCCCTCAAGAAT
This sequence comes from Asparagus officinalis, assembly GCF_001876935.1. NCBI lineage: Eukaryota > Viridiplantae > Streptophyta > Magnoliopsida > Asparagales > Asparagaceae > Asparagus > Asparagus officinalis. The sequence continues at coordinate 205 of NW_017974128.1, forward strand.
TTCGGCCACAAATGCATGAAAGCCCGTACAATTTTCGGTCATATTCAAAACCCACTTCATGAGAGCAAAGAGCAAAAAGCTACAATCTTTGCATACATATTCATGAATTTTTTAGTACATACCCACACTACAAGAGTAAAGTTTCAACCTTTACATCCAAACCACAAACTTTTGGACCAAAATCAAGTATGCAACAAAGAGGGGATAAAAAGAAACTTACCCAACTTAAGAACCCAAGTCTTGAATTTGAGGATTCCACAAATCCTAGCTTTGAGAAGAGAGGATTTTTGGCCAATGAAGAAGGAAAAATCCGAAATTTTGAAGGGGTCAAGGGTTTTAAATGTAAGAGTTTGAATGGGTTAAGAATTCTTGAAAGAAAGAGACAATGGGTTTGGAGGAAGAGTTTAGGTAAGAAGAAGAAGAAGGAGGAGTTTTAAGAGGGAAAGAACTCTAATTTGAATTTGGAACAAGAGGGGGTAGGTGGAAGTACAACAAAAGGACAAAAAGAAAAAATAGGAAAGGGGGGTGTCATGGCCCATTGGCCGAGACACTCTCGGTGTCTCGGGCCTAGGCCAGGTCCCCCAGGTATTTTTATGAGGTCTTTTTGCCTGTTCTCACCCGTTATTGGTTGTTCCGATGAAAATCAACGAAAGTCAACGCCGAGCGATGTGAAACCCTATGGTCAACGTCGGTCAACGCGTAGCCTTAAATCAATGTCAGTCAACGCGTTATGATAACAGTCAACGTCGAGCGAACGAAACCCTAAGGTCAACGCCGGTCAACGCTAGTCAACGCGTTGCGACAAAAGTCAACAACGAGCAACACGAAACCCTAAGGTCAACGCCGGTCAACGAGTAGCCCTAGGTCAACACTAGTCAACGTGTTGTGACGAAAGTCAACGCCGATCGATACGAAACCCCAAGGTCAACGCTGGTCAACACATAGCCCTAGGTCAACGCCAGTCAACATGTTGCGACAAAAGTCAACGTCGAGTGACACGAAACCCTAAGGTCAACGCCGGTCAATGTTGATCCCTAGGTCAACACCAGTCAACGCGTTGCGATGAAAGTCAACGCCGATCGATGCGAAACCCTAAGGTCAACACCGATCAATGCCAGTTAACGCGTTATGACGAAAGTCAATGCCGATCAATGCGAAACCCTAAGGTCAACACCGGTCAACGCCGGTCAACGCGTAGCCCTAGGTCAACACCAGTGAACGTATTGTGACAAAAGTCAACGACGAGCAACACGAAATCCTAAGGTCAACGCCAGTCAACGCGTAGCCCTAGGACAACGCCAGTCAACGCGTTGCGACGAAAGTCAACACCGATCAATGTAAAACCCTAAAAAATCAACGCCGATCAATATGTTGCAACGGAGAAAATCAATTCAAAGTTGACTCAATGACACGAGCCAAAACCAACTCACCAAGTTTAATTCGATGCGAAAATTCGATGACAGCCAGACGATAAACGCAGCGCTGGAAGAACTTTAGTTATTCATCAAAATAGACTGAAAATCAAAGAAGTCAAAGATCAAATCTGACTATAGGTACTTTCGCACCGACTGAAGGTTGGACCGATCACATCCAAAGCATTTCAGGCCCTTCTATAAAAGAAACAAAACTGAAACACTTTGGAGGGGGATTTGTAGGCGTCAAAAATTACCCACGGATTCCCGCACGTGGATCAAGACGAGACACCCCAAGTGTCTCGGCCATGGCCGAGACACTCATGGTGTCTGCAACCCGAAAAATCCATTTTTGGCTGTTTTGACCCGTTTTTCGACAGTTAACCACCTAGATTTGTTTCAACTGATAAAATATTATCCAAGAACATGGTTAAGTAGTTACAACTGAAGATAAGAGTGAATTGATGGTTCTTATCCAATAACGGAGGTCCCGAAGCCTATAAATACAGCCCTAGGGTCTTCATTTGCAAAAGATCTGGTATTCTCGAGCCTTGGCGAAGCCCTGCTGAATCAGAGACTGAGGAGCACAAATTTCAGAGAGGAGGAGGAGATCGGATTGAGTTCTTTGACATAAGGAAGAGGAGTTCATCTGATCCATAGCCCGGTTCATTCCCTTGAGATCGTACCTAGCTGCGATCTCGAGAAGAGTGGTTTTCTCGCTGTTGCTAAGATAATTGCTTCGGTTTCTTGATTCCTTCGCGAATCAATGAAACTCCGGATTGATCTGATCGCTTGGTGGTCCACGAATATTAATGTCCCCGTCACAGGTAAAGATCTCACGCAAACAGCGGGTGATAAACGTCCGTTGTGTTTGTTTTAACGAGAGTTGTAATTTTCTTTATTTTATTGTGTAGGGAGATCTTATAAAAAGATCAGACTTTTAAACTTATTATAAAGACTAAAATTGTAATGAGTTGCACAATAAAAACATCAACTTTCCACCCAAACAGTAACCACTTAGCCAGATTCCAAGATAGCTTGAAATTAATTGGAGAGGCTTTGGGCTAAAGAAATCCTGAAATCTTATCAAAAAACTGGTTTCTGGACGGTTAACGGGCGAAAAACAACATTTCAGGGCACGAGACAGACTTTGTGTCTCGGCCTTGGCCGAGACACAAAACGTGTCTCAGTTTTAGTTTAAACACCGTTTTAGCGTACCTTGACTGTTTTCCTTCTAATTTTTCGGTCCGATCTCAGAATGACGCGATTCAACGTGCGTTCGAAAGCTAGAGAAGAGATCTACATTATCCCAAGAGTGAATCATACGTGGTGTGGCAAGATATGAGTAACACTTCGTCTTTCTATTATTCTGCCGCCCCGTTAATTCGTACGCTTCGTCAACTCGCTTCATGCGCTTGTCGATGTTAGATAACTCCCCTTGACTCTGATAATGACGTTCATCATTTTCTCTTCATCTCGAACTATGTGTGGAAATCTATAGGCAATTTTTGAAGCCTACAGATACCCCCTCCAAAGTGTTTTAGTCTCGTTTCTTCTATAGAAGAACATGAAATACTTTAGATGTGATAGGCCTAACCTTTAGTCGGTATAAAAGGACCTGTAATTAGCTCCAATTCTTGATTTCTTTAATTTTTAGTCTATTTAATATTTTGTCGAATAGCTGAAATTCTTCCGGCTCTGTGTTTATCGTCTGACCGTTGTTAAAGTCTTGAATTGAAGCTGGTGTGTTGATTTTTAATTTTAGCTTGTGTCGTTGGATCATCGTTGAACTGACTATCATCATCAGGGATTCATATCTGAATTACGATTGAACTCTCTAGGATTATCATAAAATATTGAAGAATTAGAGGGTGTGTCGACTGATACCGCAGGGCATGTCGACTAAGACCGCTTTTCGTGTCGACACAAGAAGCGTCGTCTTGTCTGGTTAGTTGAGTTGTCGAGTCGACATAGGGGGTGTCGTTTTTTCAGGCTATGCTTCGTGTCAACTAGTCAGGCATCGTTTCGACTGGCTTCGTGTCAACTGGCTCCGCCATTTGAGTCGACACAGGAGGTGTCAACTCGTCTATTCGGGCTTCGTGTCGACTAGCTCCACCTTTCGAATCGACACATGAGGTGTTGACTAATCTATTCAGGCTTCGTGTCGACTGGCTCCGCCTTTTGAGTCAAGACAGGAGGTGTTGAATCGTCTATTCAGGCTTCATGTCGACTGGCTCCACCTTTCGAGTCGACACAAGAGGTGTCGCTCGTCTATTCAGGATTCGTGTCGACTGGATCCACCTTTCAAGTCGACACAGGAGGTGTCAACTTGTCTATTCGGGCTTCATGTCAACTGGCTCCACCTTTCGATTCGACACAGGAGGTGTCGACTCGTCTATTCGGGTTTCGTGTCGACTGGCTTCGCCTTTTGAGTCGACACAAGTGGTGTCGACTTATCTAATCAGGCTTGGACTTGATTTGGGCCTTGTTTCGACGAAATTTGTCGATACGTTGATTTTCATTGCAGGTATCGCCTATCGTTGACCATCATCACAACGCGTTGACTGATGTTGACCTTCATCGCAACGTGTTGACCAGCGTTGCCTTTGTTCGCAATGCATTGACCAGTGTAAACATAGTTTATACTCATACGTCAACTGGAGTCTACACATTTAGGCTCTTAAGGTGTTGGAGCGGGGAAGACCAGTTTATACTCGTATACTCCTGGGAGTTTCGGAAATCAGTTTAACCTTGTGTACCAATTGGAGATTCAAGGAGATGCAGTTTATACTCATGTACTCATTGGAGTGTGAATACGGGTATCAAACACACTAAAACGGCCGATAACGTGTGAATACGGACCAAAAATAGCATCATTGAACTAGTGGGGCCCTGTTTTGGGCCCGAGACATAGTTTTTGTCTCGGCCATGGACGAGACAATATGAGTGTCTCGGTCAAGGAGAGGTAGAGAGAGACATCATGAAAGATAGAGGAGAGAGAGATAGGCCGGCCTAGGGCATGGGTGTAGGGTTTTGTACAGGAGTCCTTTGTGTTCTGATGCGGCATAAACATGTAAGCATGAAATAAATCTAAGGCAAGAGGGTTCTAGCCTCTTGGCTATTTAACAAGAAAATAAAATCTAAACTACAAGCATAGAAATAAAGCTACACTAATAAGCAATAAAAGAGAAAAAGAAAAGAAATGCAAACCTTCAAATAATTCTCCATCTTCATCTTCATCTTCATCATCCAACAAAGAGAAGAAGAAAATATTTAAAGTGGTGAAAAAAATTATTATTATTAATTGTAATAAAAAGTTACAAATTTGGAAGGCCTTCTCAATTAAGAGTAGCCCTCCTCTCCAAAAGGAGTTACAAACATTTTTCACACATCTAACCCCTCACTCTCTACCCCTATTTATAGTAAACATCAGTGAATGAGAGCCATTGGATCAAACTTGAGCCCCAAGACAAGCAAAATCAGCTATTGATTCGCGCTATAGTAAACTGGCATCGATGCAGACATCGATACCCACTATATCCCAATTCTGATTTCACGGATAGCTTCGTCTCGTCGAGATAGGTGATTTTCATATATTATATGTTAAATTCCGCCTTCCGGATTAGGAGATATCGTCGTTTCTTTGTGGCCAACCATTTTGAATATGATTTCTTTTCATATTGGATTTTTGATTTTCTCTAGCTTCTACAGGCTAAGCGGTTTGATTTTGGGCTTTTGGATAATTTGGAAATTAATTTTTCAATGGGCTTCTTTTGGGCTTTGGCATTTTTTTCTTCATTTGGGCTTCAACACTTCATTGAATATTGAAAGAAATTGTTTGCTTTTATGGGCTTCATTTCTTCAATAAATCAAGGGGTTTTTGTTGAGAGATTGGAGTTTGAGATTTATTCATATAAAATAGATAATGAGGGTATAAAGTTGTAATAAAATATGATTATCAAATACCCCCACACCTAAACTTTTGCTAGTCCTCTAGCAAACAAAGAAAAATAAAAGAAAACCTAACTCACTTTCGCAAGAATCGCGGTTATATTTAGTGCATACAACAAGCCTTTAAACCCCTAGGTTACCCTAGTGGACGAGTTGTAGTCTCGTGAGGGTTTGCAGTGAATATACCCACAAAATTCGGTTTACTTGCCAAATTAAAGAAGTCAGTAAATAACTAAATTCACTTGATAATTGAAGTTGGTAATTACTCAAGAAAACATTTTTATATATAACTCTAAATTAAATTTCCTAGAAAATCTTCTCATTATAGCAATACAAAACCAAGCCAAACTTAGAAATTTAATTTAAAAGTTTTGAAAAGAACATGCTAACCCTTTGTTTAAAATAATATTCAAGTTGCTTGATCTAAAATATTTTCCAAGACCATATATACAAATGTAACTATATATAAAACATTTATTTTTTTTTAACTCTTTCTTCCTTGGTGATTTTTTTTCTACTTTAACGGGCTTTCTAAGCGACCATTTAACGAGTTTTGGGTCAATGGATCTTAACCCAATTGGGCTTAGATCATTAAGTATGAAAATACTCCTTGGGCTTAATTACTCGGTCAGCTTAGGCTTTATAAGGATAGAATCACCTTGAATTTAAGAGTTTTTTTTCTTTTGGTGCCTATTTTTCGCACTCTTCTTTTGCAATATTTTTTTTAAATGTATATGTATATATATTCTGAAAAATATGTAAGACAAGACACTTTGAAAAATTATTTTTAACTCTAAGCTAAGCATGCATACATTCCATTATTTTAAATAAAAATCTAAGTTAAGACTTAAGTGAAGTATACTACTTTAAAAATCATTTCTTAAGGAATTTATTTAGAGTTATCATAAAAGGTGAACTTGAGTAAATAACAGATTAGAAAATTTAAAATTTATCAAATAAATCAATTATTACATACCTCTATCAATTTGGCAAGTGACGATATTTATATATATATATATATTTTTTGAAAAGGAAAAAAATTGACAAAAATGCAACAAAAAAATGTAAAACAAAGAGAAAAAATAACTAATTCCCACCCCCACACCTAAATTTTGCATTGTCCTCAATACAAACTCTATGATGCATAAAGTGAAACAGATAAGAAGTGAAATACTTACATTTGGTCGGCTGATAAAAATCTGTAATTACTTTTGGTCTGAGGAGGATGGAATCAAAAATTTATTCTTCTTTCTTTTTTTTCTTGTTTTTTCTTTTTTTTTCTTTTTTCTCTTTTTTTATTTTTTTCTCTTTTTTTTATTTTTATTTTTTTTCAACTGAATAAGAAACTCTCGAACGAGAGAAGAATAAATTCTTTTTATTATTCTGAAATAAACAAAACAAATAATGTAGAATGAAGTGTTCAACATGAAGAGCTCGTATTCTACATTGAATCCTACCTTATTATTGAAAATTCTTCCCCGGATTTTAAATAAATTCAGAATGATATAATCAATAATGTGAAATTCTAAGAATTTTAGGGTGTTCAATAATTCTTGCAACAAAGTAAGGTAGATATTATTGGTGTCATGCATTTTGAATTTCTTAATGAACTTAGACTCTTGATTTGACTCTTGTACTGTGAAGTTTTGTTTTGTAACAACCAATTCTTCTGTGGAGTTCTGAAAATTTGGTTATTGGTTATTCTCCAAGAATCTAAGTTCATCAAGAAAGAGTTCTTCAAAATTTAATTCAAAGCAGCAAATGTTTAACACAGTTTCATAATTCTCAAGGACTTGATCTGCTTCTTCCAAAAACTCTAACTCTTCATCAAAAATTTCCTCAAAACTCAAATCGGACTCTTCTTCTTCTTCTTCTTCTTCTTCTTCTGATTCTGATCTTTCCTGAATGTAATTTATTTCTAGAGGCTGATTATTTGGCTGGTCCTCTGGATTAAA
>NW_017974129.1:0-7369 GCF_001876935.1 Asparagus officinalis
ATTTGTTTCAGAACTTGGAGGGTAACTCCGACGAGTCTGTTCATGAGCTAGATATATTGCCCCCTTCGGTGGTTAATGAGTTGCTGGAGAAGACTGAGGCTCAGTCTTACACTATTTCCAGTGCTGAGGGAACTTTTCCCGCGGGGACCAAGTTTCGCTATTTTCTCCGCCGTGCCCAGAAGTCCATTGGGCCCCGGACTCTATTAGCAGGCTATCTCGCCCTTTGGTTGAAGAAGTGTGTCGTCCCGCATCAGTCTTCAGACGCTCTACCCATCGAGGTGCTCTTCCCTGCAGTTCAGCTAGCCTACGGGAGAGAGCTTTCCCTGCTCCCAGCAATGGTTGCTAGCATCCATTGCGGGCTCAGGGGTCTGGTCAGTAGTTTCACACATATGGGCTCTGCACCATCAGCTGAGCTTGTTTGTCCGAAGGTTGAGCTCCCTTATGCATATCTGATGGCGTGGTTAGTTCTTCACCGTCCTGACTTGATGTCAGCGCCCAGTGTTGTTGACATCCTCGTCCCCTTCATGCAGCTGTTGGAGAAGAGCAGATGGCTCGGGAACAAGTTTAGTGATGTGCAGCAAGAGCTTCGAGTTCGTAAGAGCTGGGAATTCTTTAAGTGTTTCCCTCATTTTTCAGGTCGCTATGGCGACGCGCTGGTTGATGAGGAGAACCCCAGAAGCGATCGGACTATTCTCGATGCTGGTTGCTTCCGATGGTTAGTGAACATCCGTGTAGGATATCTTGTCCTTCGGGTGAAGAATCAGTGCTATATAGTGTTCGCGGGAAAAACCGTAGCTTTCTTCATTAATGAGATAATTGTCATCTTGAGTTACAACTTTTTGAGTTTACAAAAGATCCGGTCTTTTATAGATCCGGTTACAACTAAATCAAAGAAAATAAAGAAAAATTACAACTCTCCTCTGTGAACAAATCACGAGCTCCTGTTTTGCGGTCGCTCGCTTTGGTGGGTTCTTTGCCTGCGCCGGGGTTAATCCGTGGACCACCGCGCGATCTAGATCCGGTCGGATCTACACGAGTATGCGGGTATTATTCCACGAAGGGAATAATAGCCGGGAGGGATTAATCCACCAAGGGAATAATCGCTCGGATCTCGAGATCTAAGACCAAGCTTAGATCTGGAGTGTAGCCTCGTGTAGATCTCAGATCTGTTCTTTCTTCCTCTCGAGATCCTGCCTTTTCTGACGTGGATGGTCGCCGAGGATCAGATCTGAATGGTGCAAGTCTTCTGGTCTTCAAGCTCCGAGTTCACTCTTCAATCCGGCAGAGTTTCGGCTCTTGAAAGTTCGACCTCTGAAAATGAACATCTCTAGGCCTATTTATAGGCTCTCAGGACAGTGGCTGCAAAAAGGGAATTGTCGGCCCCCTCTGGCCACTGTCGGCCACCTCGGGCCACTGTCGGCCACCTCGGGGTGGCCGACACTGTGCCTAGCCACCTTGGGGTGGCTCGGCTCATGGCCGAGCCAAACGTGTGATAGGCCTGCGCATGTTCGACCCGTTGGCCCTCGGAGGGTTGGTGCTCCGAAGAGGAAGAAGACCGCCCATAAGCCCCATGACGGTCAGCGTCCCTATGGAGTGGACTTAGGGATGGATTGCTTTGTGCAACAAATGTGCGACGCTTTTCACGATGGGTCTTTGGGCATCGACCTTAACATCGATCTTGAGCAGATAAATAATGTTGAGCCCACAATCCCTTATTCAGGTATATCCGCATCCAATGTCATTTTCCTTATGTAAGGTGAAGGAAGATTTCTCGTTTGAGCTTTCCTCATCCTTCAACATTTGGGTTACCCTGCAGATGTTGCGATGGAGGGGCCAAGCTTCTCGAAGCCGGATGCCGGCTTATTAGCTGACATGCTGGCTGAGCAGACTTCCAGAGGGACCGAGAGACCATTCTTCGGGAACGATTCATCTACCGGTATATATCTGATTTTCTCCCTCTTGCCCGATATTTCATATGACTAATGAATGATTGATTATCGCAGCGTCTACCATTGGAGTTAGCCCGGTATCTATCCCTGGCATATCCAGTTTGCCTCAGAGCGACGGGCTTGCAGGTATGTATACGATTCAGGGATATTGTACTTTCCTATGTTTATCTGTCTTTTGACTAATGAGTGCAATCATAGGACCAGCCGCTAGGACTGATTCTCATATGACTCCTGGCATCCCTCAAATGCCCGCGGATAATGGATCTACAGGTATGCAGATCCCAATTCTTCTTATTCGTCTAAATTTTCATTTTGACTAATAAGAGAGTGTCATCATAGGACCAGCAGCTTGGGCCGATACTCTTATGACTCTTGGCATTCCGGCTGCATCTGAGGACATGGGGATTGCAGGTATTCATACGACCTTCTTATCCCGATTCTCCTTATTTGTCCAAATTTCCATTTGGTTAACATAGGAATGTCACTGTAGGACCAGGCGTTCAGCCTGATACTGCTACAGTCCCCGGGGTTGAAAGTCTTCATAGCAGTGGTGCCTCCCCGTCTTTGCCGAGTGGTGCGAGCAATCTGTCTGCAGGGGCTGACGTACCCTCTTCTGCTGCTGTCCCAGAGCCTGTCGGACCTCAACCCGAGGGGACGTCTGTTGGTGTCGGTATGTTCAGAACTTGCCTTTTGACTTTCCTTTTCATATTCGATAGTTCACTGAGCTTCCAAGTTGTTGCTTGTAGGATCTCGCTCTTCTTTGCACGAGCGTGTCCGTAGCCTTTTGGCCGATACTGATCCTGACAGAGAGGCTTTTCGTACGGACCTCAGCTTCTTCACCGCCTGGTATAATGGCTTGATCGAGAAGCTTCTCCACCGAGGAGGCGGCTTCGATCAGTTCCGGCGTTCCTTCTCTCGCCACATGACGATGATGAGGGAAGAAGGATACCCGGAACTGGCTGATTCCTTCACTGCTGATTTCGCTGCCCTGGAGTCAGAGATACGAGAGCTGAAGGAACTGGAGGTTACCGGGGCTTCTTCTTTTGTATCCTTTGAGTTAGAGCATAGGATGGAGCAGTGGCGTGAACTGAGATCTTCCGTCGGGCGTGAGCTTCAGTCACGCGAGAGCTCCCTTGCGCATCTAATGGCTAACATGGCGAGGATGGATAGGGAGAAAGCTGAGTTACTCCGTTCCTTGGACTCGAATCGCGAGGAAGCGACTAGGTTGAAGGAGGCCTTGAAGCGCGCCGAGGAATCCGCCGTTCTTATTGCCGATGACCTGATTGGATTGGAGCGTTCTCGTGACCAGGTACTCGAGGAGCTCGGATCTACTCAGGAGGGACTGATGAAGTTGAAGAGTGAAGCTGCGGAGATCTTGAGCTGTTCTGAGGAATCTGCCCGAGCAGATCTGCAGGCGGGACTTGAGCAGAGTTATGCAGATAGACTTTTTAGCTTAAAGTCTCATATTCTTAGCCGTCAGTTGCCTTCGGGCTAATGAGCTCTTTGTTGTATGCTTTTGACTTGACCTATTAATAGAAACTCCGCATTTGCTTCTTTCTTGTGATTTGTCTGTATTTCTTCTGAATGACAGATTTTATGGGATTTTTGGCAAACCCCCAGCCATCAACGGGTTTGATGTGCCTTTACCGATTACCGTTTGAATCGGGCTAGCATGCGGATTGTCGAAATCCGTTCCGCATGTAACGTTGTGCTAAAGGAATGAACTCCCTTAGACTTAATGCTACGACTTTGAATACGTAGACTTTGCCCTTGTTACGGGAATAGGCTACCCGGCAACACGTGTTAGGTGTTGACTTATCCCTACTTAGGATTCGGGATAAAATTCCCCATGCACCAAGTGCGCGGATTGGAAGTTGAAAGTTGTGTCAAAATAGGAGAGGAAGAATTTTATATTCTATCTCCCGGTGCTAAAGAGGAAGAATTTTATATTCTATCTTCAGCTGGAAAAGAAACTCGAGGTGGGATTCTCCACCCCCAGTATCTGGAAGGATGAACTGGGAGTGGGATCTCCACTCCGAGCATCCGGAATGATGAACTGGGAGTGGGGTCTCCACTCCGAGCATCGGAAAGGTCCGAGGAGAGGAAGAATTTTATATTCTATCTCCCGGTGCTAAAGAGGAAGAATTTTATATTCTATCTTCAGCTGGAAAAGAAACTCGAGGTGGGATTCTCCACCCCCAGTATCTGGAAGGATGAACTGGGAGTGGGATTTCCACTCCGAGCATCGGAAAGGATGAACTGGGAGTGGGATCTCCACTCCGAGCATCGGAAAGGTCCGAGGAGAGGAAGAATTTTATATTCTATCTCCCGGTGCTAAAGAGGAAGAATTTTATATTCTATCTTCAGCTGGAAAAGAAACTCGAGGTGGGATTCCCCACCCCCAGTATCTGGAAGGATGAACTGGGAGTGGGATCTCCACTCCGAGCATCGGAAAGGTCCGAGGAGAGGAAGAATTTTATATTCTATCTCCCGGTGGAAAAGAAACGAGAGAGGAAGAATTTTATATTCTATCTCCCGTTGCCGAAGAGGAAGAATTTTATATTCTATCTTCAGGCGGAAAGGAAACTCGAGGTGGGATCTCCACCCCCAGAATCCTGCAGGATGAAACTAAGAGTGGGATCTCCACTCCGAGAATCGGAAAAGTTCGAACGACACTACCTTTTATAGGATTGGTCATTTGAACCCAAAGAACCCCTCATTCATTGAGGAGAAGACCCAATTTCAACCCTAACTTTTATAGGTTTGGTGGAAAAAGGGGACAAAGGTGGATTTTCGTTTATCGAAAAGGAGTGACTCGACTTTAGTCTTGACTATGTGTAGGCTTGACTAAGCGAGATCGGAAACAATCCTAACTTTTATAGGTTTGACTGTTCCAAGTGGACCTCTCGTTCATGGAAGAAATCGAGAGGGGATTTTGGCTTTGGCCCTAACTTTTATGGGTTTGACCAGGAAGCAAAGAAAGTGGAATACGGGTAGCAAAGAGAGTGCCAACTCGTATTACCACTCAAAGGGAAACTTCAATGCTAGGTGATTCTGACCTAACACGTTGAGTCTGAGATATGCCAATGATTGGCAGATGAAGATGTTGGTGGGTCCACTGTCGTTTGATTTGATCAGTGGATGGTTTGGTGAGGAAAGATTAACCTATCAGAGGATTAGTTCTCATCTCACAAAAGGAACTCATAAGAGTTAGAGAATTTTGTCGAGAATAAGAAGAGACATTATGACCTTCAGAGTTCGAATGTAGATTCTTTATTCGTCGATTCCACAACGACCGGGTTATCCCTAAGAATACCCATGTGGTATTCTTCCGGGAATTTCCCGATGCATTGATTATCCAAAAAGATACTAAGGATAGTATCTTTTCAGGAATTTGCCATTTATCGGCATCATGAGCCGGCCGCCGTCTTTGGTGACGAGGCGATAGGCGCCACTCGAGTAGACTGTCTCTACCACGAATGGTCCCTCCCATTTGGGTTCGAATTTACCCTTCTTCTTGGAGTTAAGGGTCATAGGCCGTTTCACAGCTAGAACCAAATCTCCTTCTTTGAAACTTCTCTGTCGGACCTTTTTGTCAAAGGCTCGAGAGATTCTAGCTTGGTAAAACTCAATGTGTTGTTGAGCTTCGAGGCGCTCTTCATCGAGCCTCTCGAGTTCTTCGAGGCGTTTCTGATGTTGTTCTTCGGTCGACATCTGGGTTGAAAGAGCGATCCGAAGGGACGGTATTTGGATCTCCAATGGAAGAACAGCTTTACATCCGTATACCAGTGAATACGGGGTCGCTCCCGTTGGTGTGCGCACCGTGGTCCGATAGGCCCATAGAGCTGCGCCAAGCTTGTCATTCCAGTCTCGTTTGTTGGTCTTCACGATCTTTGACAAGAGTTTGATGATGGTCTTGTTGAAGGCTTCAGCTAATCCATTCGCTGTAGGATTATACGCCGTCGACGAGATGTCCTGAATTTTAAACTTTTCGCAGAACCTTATGAAGGCGTTGCTGACAAACTGAGGACCGTTGTCATGTATGATTCGTCTTGGAACACCATACCTATAGATGATGTGGTGCTTGATGAATCCAATGACGTTGCTCGTCTTAACTTCTCTGAGTGGAATTGCTTCGGCCCATTTGGAGAAGTAATCGGTAATTGCCAAGATGAACCGGTCGCCTTTGACTGACGGAGGATTTATAGGACCAACAATGTCCATTCCCCAAGTCTCGAACGGCCATGACGTAACCGAAGGATGCAGATGCTCCGGAGGTTGGTGTACATAATTCCCGTGTATTTGACATGCGTCACACTTTCGGGCATACGTAGTTGCATCACTCATCATGGAAGGCCAGAAATACCCCATTCTTCTGATGCGGTCATAAAGCTTAGGACCAGGTTGGTGTGCGCCACACTCTCCTTCGTGCGCTTCCCTAAGGACCTCTTCAGCTTCTTTGGTTGATAGGCAGCGCAATAGCAGCCCATCATACCCCCTGCGGTATAGCGTTCGATTCTCTGTATTGTAGTAGAATCTGGGTGCTCTTCGCCGGATTGACTCTCTTTCCTTCACATCTTCTGGCAAGATTCCATGCAGGACGTAGTCGATGATGGGGAAACGCCAATCTCGGGGTTCGAACTCGACTTGAGTAGCGTGTACCTCCTAAACTTCTTCTTCCTCGGCATCTTCACTGTAAAGCGGCACTAGGAGTTGGTGAGTTCTTACCGTGACAAACTGTTCTGTCTCGGGAGGTTGCGCCAGAGACACGGCCAATGCTGCCAACGCGTCTGCATAGGTATTCTGTAGCCGTGGAATATGTTCGATAAAGAATCCTTCAAATGATTCCGCTATCTCCACTGCCATCTTATGGTATGGAATGAGATCTTGGCTTCGAACTTCATATTCTCCTTGAACTTGCTTGACTATCAGCTGAGAATCGCCGAAGGCCTCGAGATACTCCACCCCCAGCTCCTTCGCGAAGTTGAGTCCTATGATCAGTGCGTTATACTCTGCTACATTATTCGAGCATGGCTCGGTTAGCGAGTAGGCGCGAGGCATCACATGTCCTCCTGGGGAAACTAAGACTACTCCAACTCCGGAGGAGACTTTAGAACTTCCAGGAGCACTTGCAACATTAGTTGCTCGCGAAGCGCCATCGAAGTATAAGCGCCATATTTGTTGGTGAGAAGTGGTGTTGACTTCGTAGGCCTCATCGGGTAGATCGTCATATATCTCGGCAGGGTCCGTAGTTGGATTAGCTGCGAGGAGATCATAGATGGCCTGTCCTTTTACTGACTTCTGTTGTTTAAAGTGTAAGTCGTATTGGGACAAGAGTAAGGCCCATTTCACTAATCGCCAGCTCATGGAAGCGGGTTGAGTCATGAATACTCGAACCGGATTAACCTTAGAGATGACGT
>NW_017974130.1:0-7001 GCF_001876935.1 Asparagus officinalis
TTACAGCTCATGAAATCGTGAAATTTCACTCAGCCAAGTCATTTGCCGTCGGACGAAACCTTCGAAGTTTGGGACAAATCATTGCCTATAGCTCACGACCTCGTGAAATTCGAACAATGGGTTATAACATAAGAAATCTCACCGGGGTTGAAACGGACCAAAACGGTCGAAAAACCATGGGTTATAACCCATGAAATTGCTGTATTTGAACTCCGCCAAATTATTTGCAGTCAGGCCCAAACGCACGAGAAGGGTCAATAATCACGTGTTATAGCTCATTAAATCATCGGTTTTGAATTCGGTAAAGAAATTTCGACACGGGGCGTCAAACAAAACAAAATGTTTAGAAGTCATACGGATAATAGCTTATAAAATAATCGGTTTCAACATTTTCGACACCCGACTAGAACAAATGAAATGGTCAAAATTCATGGGTTACAGATCATGAAAATGTTAGTTTTTAATTTGGCAAAGATTTCTTGTGCTAGGTCGAAGCAGACCTAAACTGACAAAATGTGACAGAAATCAAGGATTATAGCTCATGAAATTGAGAAATATTAACTCCAACTTATTGTCTACACCGGGTTGAAAAGGGACGTAAATGGGCAAATTTCGTGGGTTATAGCTCACGATATCGTGAAATTTGACTCCGCCGAGTCATTTGCCGTTAGACGAAACCATCGAAGTTGGGAGAAAATTATTTCCTATAGCTCGTGATCTCGTGAGTTTGAACAATGGGTTATTATAACCTAAGAAATCGCTCCCGGGTAGAAACGAACCAAAACGGTCGGAAAACCATGCGTTTTAACACATGAAATCGTGATATTTGAGCCCCGCATAATTATTTTTCGTCGGGCCCAAACGCACGAGTAGGTTCGATAATCACGTGTTATAGCTCATGAAATCATCGGTTTTGAATTCGGCAAAGATATTTTGACACGGGGGGTCGAAAAGACCAAAATGGTAAGAAATCGTACGGACAATAGCTCATAAAATCATCGGTTTTGACATTTCCAAAACCTGATAGGAAAATAAGAAATTGGTCAATATTCATGGGTTACAAAACAGAAATTGTTAGTTTTGAATTCGGCAAAACTTTCTGGTGTCGGGTCGAAACGAAACGAAAAAACTAACAAAATGTGTGAGAAATCATAGGTTATAGCTCACGAAATTGCGAAATATGCACTCCGCCTATTTATCTGCACGGGCTGAAAAAGGTGCGTAAATGGACAAATTTCATGGGTTATAGCTCACGAAATCATGAAATTTGACTATGTCATCTCATTTTCCATCGCAAGAAAGCGTAGAAGTTGGGGACAAATCGTTGCCTATAGCTCACGAATTTGTGAAATTCGAGCAATGGGTTATAATCCATGAAATCGCGCCCGGTTCAAAACGGACCGAAACGGTCGTAAAACCATGGGTTATAACCCGTGAAATCACGATATTTGAACTCCGTCTAATTATTTACCGCCTACCCCAAACGTACGAGAAGGGTCAATAATCATGTGTTATAGCTCATGAAATCGTCGGTTTTGAATTCGACAAAGATATTATGACACGGGGCATCGAACAGACCAAAATGGTCAGAAATCGTACGAACTATAGCTCATGAAATCGTCTGTTTTGACATTTATGACACCCGCTGAATAAGAATAAAATGGTCAAAATTCATGGGTTACAGCTTATGAAATCGTGAAATTTCACTCAGCCAAGTCAATTGCCGTCGGACGAAACCTTTGAAGTTGGGGACAAATAATTGCCTATAGCTCACGAACTCGTGAAATTCGAACAATGGGTTATAACATAAGAAATCTCACCCGGGTTGAAACGGACCAAAACGGTCGAAAAACAATGGGTTATAACCCATGAAATTGCTGTATTTGAAAATCATCGGTTTTGAATCCGGTATAGATATTTTGAAATGGGGCGTCAAACAGAACAAAATGTTTAGAAGTCGTACGGATAATAGCTTATAAAATAATCGGTTTCAACATTTTCGACACCCGACCAGAACAAATGAAATGGTCAAAATTCATGGGTTACAGCTCATGAAATTGTCGGTTTTTAATTTGGCAAAGATTTCTTGTGCTAGGTCGAAGCAGACCTAAACTGACAAAATATGACAAAAATTATGGGTTATAGCTCATGAAATTGAGAAATATCAACTCCAACTTATTGTCTACACCGGGTTGAAAAGGGACGTAAATGGGCAAATTTCGTGGGTTATAGCTCACGAAATCGTGAAATTTGACTACTCTGAGTCATTTGCCGTTAGACGAAACCATCGAAGTTGGGAGAAAATTGTTTCCTATAGCTCTTGAACTCGTGAGTTTGAACAATGGGTTATTATAACCTATGAAATCTCTCCTGGGTAGAAACGAACCTAAACGGTCGGAAAACTATGCGTTTTAACACATGAAATCGCGATATTTGAGCCCTGCAAAATTATTTTTCGCCGGGCCCAAACGCACGAGTAGGGTCTATAATCACGTGTTATAGCTCATGAAATCATCGGTTTTGAATTCGGCAAAGATATTTTGACACGGGGTGTCGAACAGACAAAAATGGTCAGAAATCGTACGGACAATAGCTTATAAAATCATCGGTTTTGACATTTCCAAAACCTGATAGGAAAAGAAGAAAATGGTCATTATTCATGGGTTACAAAACAAAAATTGTTAGTTTTGAATTCGGCAAAACTTTCTGGCGTCGGGTCGAAACGGAACGAAAAAACTGACAAAATGTGTGAGAAATCATAGGTTATAGCTCACGAAATCGCGAAATATGCACTCCGCCTATTTATCTGCACGGGCTGAAAAAGGTGCGTAAATGGACAAATTTCATGGGTTATAGCTCACGAAATCATGAAATTTGACTATGTCGTGCCATTTTCCGTCGAAAGAAACCGTAGAAGTTTGGGACAAATCGTTGCCTATAGCTCACGAATTTGTGAAATTCGAGCAATGGGTTATAATCCATGAAATCGCGCCCGGTTCAAAACGGACCGAAACGGTCGTAAAACCATGGGTTATAACCCGTGAAATCACGATATTTGAACTCCGTCTAATTATTTACCGCCTACCCCAAACGTACGAGAAGGGTCAATAATCATGTGTTATAGCTCATGAAATCGTCGGTTTTGAATTCGACAAAGATATTATGACACGGGGCATCGAACAGACCAAAATGGTCAGAAATCGTACGAACTATAGCTCATGAAATCGTCTGTTTTGACATTTATGACACCCGCTGAATAAGAATAAAATGGTCAAAATTCATGGGTTACAGCTCATGAAATCGTGAAATTTCACTCAGCCAAGTCATTTGCCGTCGGACGAAACCTTCGAAGTTGGGGACAAATCATTGCCTATAGCTCACGAACTCGTGAAATTCGAACAATGGGTTATAACATAAGAAATCTCACCCGGGTTGAAACGGACCAAAACGGTCGAAAAACCATGGGTTATAACCCATGAAATTGCTGTATTTGAACTCCGCCAAATTATTTGCTGTCAGGCCCAAACGCACGAGAAGGGTCAATAATCACGTGTTATAGCTCATGAAATCATCGGTTTTGAATTCGGTAAAGATATTTTGACACGGGGCGTCAAACAGAACAAAATGTTTAGAAGTCGTACGGATAATAGCTTATAAAATAATCGGTTTCAACATTTTCGACACCCGACCAGAACAAATGAAATGGTCAAAATTCATGGGTTACAGCTCATGAAATTGTCAGTTTTTAATTTGGCAAAGATTTCTTGTGCTAGGTCGAAGCAGACCTAAACTGACAAAATGTGACAAAAATCATGGGTTATAGCTCATGAAATTGAGAAATATTAACTCCAACTTATTGTCTACACCGGGTTGAAAAGGGACGTAAATGGGCAAATTTCGTGGGTTATAGCTCACGAAATCGTGAAATTTGACTCCGCCGAGTCATTTGCCGTTAGACGAAACCATCGAAGTTGGGAGAAAATTGTTTCCTATAGCTCGTGAACTCGTGAGTTTGAACAATGGGTTATTATAACCTATGAAATCGCTCCCGGGTAGAAACGAACCTAAACGGAATCATCGGTTTTGAATCCGGTATAGATATTTTGAAATGGGGCGTCAAACAGAACAAAATGTTTAGAAGTCGTACGGATAATAGCTTATAAAATAATCGGTTTCAACATTTTTGACACCCGGCCAGAAAAAATGAAATGGTCAAAATTCATGGGTTACAGCTCATCAAATTGTCGGTTTTTATTTTGGCAAAGATTTCTTGTGCTAGGTCGAAGCAGACCTAAACTGACAAAATGTGATAGAAATCATGGGTTATAGCTCATGAAATTGAGAAATATTAACTCCAACTTATTGTCTACACCGGGTTGAAAAGGGACGTAAATGGGCAAATTTCGTGGGTTATAGCTCACGATATCGTGAAATTTGACTCCGCCGAGTCATTTGCCGTTAGACGAAACCATTGAAGTTGGGAGAAAATTGTTTCCTATAGCTCGTGAACTCGTGAGTTTGAACAATGGGTTATTATAACCCATGAAATCGCTCCCGGGTAGAAACGAACCTAAACGGTCGGAAAACCATGCGTTTTAACACATGAAATCGCGATATTTGAGCCCCGCAAAATTATTTTTCGCCGGGCCCAAACGCACGAGTAGGGTCTATAATCACGTGTTATAGCTCATGAAATCATCGGTTTTGAATTCGGCAAAGATATTTTGACACGGGGGGTCGAACAGACCAAAATGGTAAGAAATCGTACGGACAATAGCTTATAAAATCATCGGTTTTGACATTTCCAAAACCTGATAGGAAAAGAAGAAATTGGTCAATATTCATGGGTTTCAAAACAGAAAATGTTAGTTCTGAATTTGGCAAAACTTTCTGACGTCGGGTCGAAACCGAACGAAAAAACTGACAAAATGTGTGAGAAATCATTGGTTATAGCTCACGAAATCGCGAAATATGCACTCAGCCTATTTATCTGCACGGGCTAAAAAGGTCCGTAAATGGACAAATTTCATGGGTTATAGCTCATGAAATCATGAAATTTGACTATGTCGTGCCATTTTTCGTCTAAAGAAACCGTAGAAGTTGGGGACAAATCGTTGCCTATAGCTCACGAATTTGTCAAATTCGTGCAATGGGTTATAATCCATGAAATCACGCCCGGTTCAAAACGGACCGAAACTGTCGTAAAACCATGGGTTATAACCCGTGAAATCACGATATTTGAACTCCGTCTAATTATTTACCGCCTACCCAAAACATACGAGAAGGGTCAATAATCAAGTGTTATAGCTCATGAAATCGTCGGTTTTGAATTCGACAAAGATATTATGACACGGGGCATCGAACAGACCAAAATGGTCAGAAATCGTACGAACTATAGCTCATGAAATCGTCTGTTTTGACATTTATGACACCCACTGAATAAGAATAAAATGGTCAAAATTCATGGGTTACAGCAAATGAAATCGTGAAATTTCACTCAGCCAAGTCATTTGCCGTCGGATGAAACCTTCGAAGTTGGGGACAAATCATTGCCTATAGCTCACGAACTCGTGAAATTCGAACAATGGGTTATAACATAAGAAATCTCACCCGGGTTGAAACAGACCAAAACGGTCGAAAAACCATGGGTTATAACCCATAAAATTGCTGTATTTGAACTCCGCCAAATTATTTGCTGTCAGGCCCAAACGCACGAGAAGGGTCAATAATCACGTGTTATAGCTCATGAAATCATCGGTTTTGAATTCGGTAAAGATATTTTGAAACGGGGCGTCAAACAGAACAAAATGTTTATAAGTCATACGGATAATAGCTTATAAAATAATCGGTTTCAACATTTTTGACACCCGGCCAGAAAAAATGAAATGGTCAAAATTCAGGGGTTACAGCTCATGAAATTGTCGGTTTTTAATTTGGCAAAGATTTCTTGTGCTAGGTCGAAGCAGACCTAAACTGACAAAATGTGACAGAAATCATGGGTTATAGCACACGAAATTGAGAAATATTAACTCCAACTTATTGTCTACACCGGGTTGAAAAGGGACGTAAATGGGCAAATTTCGTGGGTTATAGCTCACGAAATCGTGAAATTTGACTCCGCCGAGTCATTTGCCGTTATACGAAACGATCGAAGTTGGGAGAAAATTGTTTCCTATAGCTCGTGATCTCGTGACTTTGAACATTGGGTTACTATAACCTATGAAATCGCTCCCGGGTAGAAACGAACCTAAACGGACGGAAAACCTTGCGTTTTAACACATGAAATCGCGATATTTGAGCCCCGCAAAATTATTTTTCGCCGGGCCCAAACGCACGAGTAGGGTCTTTAATCACGTGTTATAGCTCATGAAATCATCGGTTTTGAATTCGGCAAAGATATTTTGACACGGGGTGTCGAACAGACGAAAATGGTCAGAAATCGTACGGACAATAGCTTATAAAATCATCGGTTTTGACATTTCCAAAACCTGATAGGAAAAGAAGAAAATGGTCAATATTCATGGGTTACAAAACAGAAATTGTTAGTTTTGAATTCGGCAAAACTTTCTGGCGTCGGGTCGAAACGGAACGAAAAAACTGACAAAATGTGTGAGAAATCATAGGTTATAGCTCACGAAATCGCGAAATATGCACTCCGCCTATTTATCTGCACGGGCTGAAAAAGGTGCGTAAATGGACAAATTTCATGGGTTATAGCTCACGAAATCATGAAATTTGACTATGTCGTGTCATTTTCCGTCGAAAGAAATCATAGAAGTTTGGGACAAATCGTTGCCTATAGCTCACGAATTTGTGAAATTCGAGCAATGGGTTATAATCCATGAAATCGCGCTCGGTTCAAAACGGACCGAAACTGTCATAAAACCATGGGTTATAACCCGTGAAATCACGATATTTGAACTCCGTCTAAATATTTACCGCCTACCCCAAACGTACGAGAAGGGTCAATAATCATGTGTTATAGCTCATGAAATCGTCGG
>NW_017974131.1:0-6863 GCF_001876935.1 Asparagus officinalis
TTGTAACTTCCATCATCAGTGTTCGATGGAGACTCAACTATCCATTGTGATTTTTAGACAGCCTACACCGAGCTTTCAGACAATGCGTTTAAACTTTCAGACACTGCGTTTGAACGCAGAATTTACACCAGAACGCGGATTTTGCGTTTGACTCGTTCAAACACGAGCTGAACAATTTCAAAACCGTTTCCCACGATCTGAGGGGATCACAACTCCACTCAGGAGTGATGTAAGGGGCGGTTACATCCCATTAGCCCACTTAGGAGCGAATTAAGGAGGTGGTTATACCCCTTAATCCCCTATAAATAACTGAAAATCAATTCAGTTCAGGGGTTCAGTCCATTGGGACTCCTTGGCAGCTGGGGCTTCGGTTCTGATCCTTCGGCTGAGATTTGGCAGCGAAAAGAGGATCCTTCATCCTTCGGTTGGAGCTTTGGAGATTGGCAATAAGATCTTCTTTATCCTTGGCTTATAACCGATTTCGGTTAAATCAACTCTTTTATAGAGTTTTAAACTCGTTCAGAGTTCTCCATAACGTTAAATCATGAGGAGAAGACCACGTTCCAGTGAAATAAGACGTCAGATCGTCAACGGAGAGCAAACTCGACGCCGTGAAGAACCCAGAATTAAACAAAGGAGAGAATCCAGATTAATTCTCTTCTCTTTTGTAATCAGGAAATCCAAATTGTAATTGATTTTGAGAGAATACAAGTTAATTTTCTTTCACTGTCTTTTTACTGCAAATTTTCCCACAAACACTGAGCATTGTAGCAGTTCTAGATCTCCACCTAGAACAAATGGATGTGAAGACGACATTCCTTCATGAAGATTTAGAGGAAGAAATCTATATGCATCAACTAATGGGCTTCGAGGAATGGGCAGGGAGGACCTTGTGTGTCGCATGTGCAAGAGCTTGTATGGCCTGAAGCAAGCTCCGCGACAGTGGTACATGAAGTTCGAGAACTTTATGGAGGAGAATGGTTTTCTCAAATGCGACACGAACCACTGTTGCTTCATCAAAAAATATGATGAATCCCATGTGATACTCTTGATTTATATTGATGTCATGTTGATTGTTGGGCCCGACTTAGCCCGCATTGAAGAACTTAAGAAGCGTCTCTCTGAATGCTTCGAGATGGATTTGGGTTTAGCAAACCAGATTCTTGGGATGAGGATCATCAGAGAAAGATCAGCATGGAAGCTTAGGTTATCTCAGAAGGCCTACATTGAGAAGATTTTTGAAAAGTTTGGCATGGAAAAAGCTAAACTGGTGGGCTCGCTGTTTTCGAGCTATTTCAAGCTATCAAAGACCTAAGCACCAAAGACTGCTGAAGAGTATGAGTTCATGACCAACATATTATACGCATCTGTCGTCAAAAGTTTAATGTATGCGATGGTGTGCACGAGGCTAGATATTGCACAAGGAGTGGGAGTTGTGAGCCGCTTCATGAGCAATCAAGGGAAGCAACACTGGGGTGCGGTTAAGTGGCTTCTACGCTACTTGAGATGTTCGTCTGACCGTTATCTTGAGTATGGCGAGGTGGAATTGCAGCTAGAGGGCTTTTGTGATGTAGACTACGCCGGGGACATAGACTTAAGGAGCACGAGCGGCTACATCTTTATCGACAATCGAAGCGAAGTACGCGTCTGCAGCAGAGGCAGCAAAAGAGTTGCTATGGTTGAAAACTTTTCTTCTCCAGCTTGGGATAAATTTTGAGAAATATTTCATCCATTGCGACAGTCAAGAGTGTCATTCACTTATCAGAGAACGACGCATTCCATGCTCGAACTAAACATGTTGACGTTAAGCATCATGTCATACGAAGATGGCAAAGCTTGAACGAATTCAAGCTTGTGAAGATTGATACAATCCAGCCGATATGCTGACCAAGTGAGTTCCGCTCGAGAAGGTGAGGCTGTGTGTAGCCTCATATGGCCTACGTTGAGAATGTTAAGAGCCGTGTAAGATGCCAAAGATACAAGATATTCGAATAATGCAACCAAGAATAGTGTAAAGATATAATTGATACTCAATCAAATCTTCATATGACCGTAATTTTTAAGAAATTAAAAAGATGACGGGTCCCACCAATAAAATATTATTAGTGACGGGTCACACCAATAATATTTTATTAGTGTAGTGTTTCCTAAACATTATAAATAGAGCCAAAACTCTTCACGAAAAATCATCTCAGAAATAACTCTTATAGAAGAGTAAGAGAAAACATAAGAGTTTATGAGAATTCTTAGAGTATCTTGATCAAGAGAGGGCGTTCTCTTTGATCTACTTCTTTTGAAATATAAAAGAACCGTGCGTCGTCGTTGCACCGTGGAGTAGCTCCGAATGAGTGAACCACGTATATCTGTGAGTACTATAATTAATTTTGTGCCTTTATTCTGTGTATTGTGTCTCTGTTCGAGGCGTTCTTGTTGGTATGTATCCCTAACAGTAAGAACCAGCAAAATTTTCATTTAGGTAATCAAATGAACTATACCAAACAAGCTATACCAAGAATTTCACGGAGTTCCTTCGCAGTGCAAGCTGCCTGAGCAGGGCCCCGTCTTCCAACCAAGTATACTTTCCTGTGACAATGAAAAAACAAACAAATACCCAAATTAAAGCACTTGCCGAACTAAATTAGAGCATGTTTACAAATGTTCAAAGTGGCTTATAAGCCATTTTTGACGCTTATTAACCACCTTGAAATGTTTGGCAAGTAGCATATTATTGCTTATAATCCACCAAAAGATATGGATTATAAGTCATCAGTTTTGACCAAGTAATAGACAGTTATACCAATTATGATTTAAATCCAAGGCCTCATTTATTAACTCACCACCAACCCACATCTTTTTTGGATATTTTGATAAAAGTGACGGATTATAATCCACCCATTTGCCAAGCACTCTACAATTGGAAATAAATTACAACTAAACTTACCAAACACTTTAGATTATAATCCACTTGGATTATAACACATTTGTATTATAATCCAAGTGGATTATAATCCAAAGTTCGCAAACATGTTCTTAGCTATCAACCCGAATAATACATGGGTGTATGGTTGAAACTTGAAAGGAATTAATAACAACAAACCTTATACTGCTTTTTTGGAGGGCATCTAAGGCATGAGAGGAAATATCTGTGGCTGACAATTCTATTGTAGGTCTCAAAAGAATACGAGCAACATCAAGAGCAACATTGCCCTGAAAATAAGATGCTTTTGATATTATGGTCTATTTGGAGCAATCTTAAAGGCAAGAGGAACAAAAATGGACTAAGACTACACTTGTCACCAGTTTTTCTAATGTAATATACACACATAACAGATCAAGGTGCTTGTATGTTTAATAATCAGGAAATGGTATTATTCTAGAGAAACAACAAACCAGGTTCAAGCATATGACAATATGAGATAATGCCTATATAAGGTTTGAATGGTGATGCTAATGCTGCCCCCATAAACCAGATGTTAAAGACAAAATAATTCAAGTACTTCCACCTAAAGGATCATTGATCGACATTTGCCAAGCGATAAACATTCTCAGGACATTAGCTTCAGGATCAAAACATGTTACCAGAGAAACATAAAGTTCACTGCTTAGGAACCTAAGCTGATCAAGGCAAAAAAGATCAACCTTGGTGAAAAAAGGACAACTGGGACCAAGTGACTGACTAACTCCTCATAATGGATACTAGAAAATAACCATATCAGATTGATTTCCTATAAAATTCGCATTAGTTGTGGAATTTTGCACAGGGAGGAAAACAACTAATAGAAACTACTAATTCTAGATCAGAAAAGATACTTGCAGCGTGAGGAACACCCTTACCAAGCTTGAAATGGTAAATGCTTAACCTTCAATATACCAAAAGTGCTATGGAAATAAAAAATAATAAAGTACAATAAAATAAACTCAATATTCAATTAGGCTAATCCTAGAAAAAGTACAGGTGATGGGTTAATCAACAAATTACATCATGACTTATGACCATCATGTTTTATTTAACCCTGTGATGAAACATTTTCCAGTGAAAACATACTCCAGAACACAAAACAGGCCTAATTAGCATCCTCCTAAAGGCATCATCATTTACTACTTGCAAACAAGCAAGTCATCATGTTTGTGTATGAAGAATGTAAACCTATTTATGAGATCAGTTAAATACAGATAGCAACAAATATCTCCGTGTGTCGCTTGCTTAAGAACTTGTAGCTGCCCCTGCTTTTAATAGTTAATTTAAGAATAAAAAATTGGCTTTGTATGTATTTCTGCAATACGAGTAGAATAATAGATGGAAAAGATCTTCTCACAGAGGTTCCAGAGCTACCTGACCAAATATAACAGCCGTATCTGTGTGTTTTAAGTCTGGCTCCAAATTGTAGCAATCAGGGTGCCCATTATACCACCACACAAATTCTCTTGCTGAATATATTCCACGCAAATCCTGATTAAGAAGAAGCAAGTAAAAGAGGCAAACAAGATGTTTTTACTCACGAGATACAACAAGGATGAAACATTAAAATAAAACACATTCTTCAAAACTACCTTGAGATGTAAAACAACTTGAAACGATATTAATATCTTTTAGATCAATTCATTTTGTTGGAAGAACGGATAGGAGTGATGGAAATTAACTTGCACTTTTTGTTCTACTAATTAGGATGCACGTATATTGCACGTGATCAAATACTTTGATTGTTTATGTATAGTTTATGGTTTTATTATAATAGGCTATCTATCATAAAAATTGGAATCTATATAGGTAAATTTCACTAAACTAGTAAGTGTGGGTGTTTGACACTAAACGCCAAATATCATTGAAACTCTTACTAATATCCAACAGGTGTATCACATTATGTATATCAAACATGTATGAGGCCCTTCAGTTTCAAGGTACAAAAGAAATTAAGCTAGACCAATTTACTTATCTAAAATTTAAAATTTACAAATACACGCTAAAAATTTTAAGATTTACAAATATCACAAAATCAAGGAATTAAAAATACACCTAAAAAATTTCAAAAACTTATAGGAGTTTTTTGCAATTTTCTAACTTTCTAGGGCACTTTTTGGAAATTTCAAATAGTAGATTATCAATGAATACTTTGTATCTTTGATTTATTTTATTTTTTTTGTAAATAAATGTTAAATTTTAGAGGATGTTTTCCATAATTATCAAACCCTCACCCTTTATCACGACGTTTGTAATTTGAAAAAAAATTCAATTTTCAATGTATATACTCTGTATTTCGCAATTTTCTAGGTTTGTAGGGTACTCTTTGCAATTTTCTAAGGGAGTATTTTGGAATTTTCTAGGTTTGTAGGGTAGCTCTTTAGGCAATTTCAAATTTGTAGATTTTCAATGTATATACTCTGTATCTTTGATTTTTATTGTGTTTTTGTAAATTTTTAATTTTTTGGGTGTTTTTATAATTATCAAATCCATATCTTTTATCATGATTTTGTAGTTAAAAAATAATATTCAGGTGGGATAACAACTTCTTATCTCTTTGCTAATTACTATAGATAATTAAATTTAAAGATAAAAACTAACTCCTGATTATCAATTCCTTATCTCCTAATTTAAAGATACTAGGATAGGATAATAACTTTTTTCTCTTTACTAACTATTATAGATAATTAAATTTAAAGATATCAAATTATGAATTTCCTATCTTTTATCAATTAAATATTTTCACACGAAACACATACATATGATATGTATTTCAATATGTTTACCATAAATTTTCATTTAATTAATTATTTATATTAAATTAGAATAGGATAACAAATTAATTTGTAAAAGGATCTAGGGTATTTTTCATCCATGGAAAATTTTATCTAAACTCACATTTTTATAAGGAGTATGATATTGTATGATTTGAATTGGGATAGGATAATAACTTTTCATGTATTTACTAATTACCTTACATAGTTAAATTTAAAGATAAAAACAAACTTCTAAATTATGAATTTCTAACCTTTTATCAATAAAATATTTTCATATGCAACGAAACACGTACATATATTATATTTAAATATTCTTACCATAATTTTTCATTTAGTTAATTACAATATTAATTAGAATATGTAACAATGTAATATGTAAAAGGATCAAGGGTATTTTTGTCCATGAAAAGCTTTTCCTAAACTCATGTTTTTATAAGGAATATGATATGATATGATTTCTACAAAGATGTCTGGTTAGATAGAAGTGAAACTTTCCATTTGCCAATTGATCACATCATACTAGCCAATAGAAGAATGGGAAACTCGTTTACTTCTACGTAAGGTACATAATAGGAAAGTGATAGGGAGAGAGGACATTAAGATGATTAGTTTAATCTATTTAAAGTAACTTTTATTGTCTCTCTCCATATAATTATTCTACTGATTACGATGAATTTAATCTCAGTTCATTTCATCTACGGAAATTCATCTCAAACTTTCATAGTTTCTTTTACTCAAATGAAACACCAAAAGTTGCTAAATGTACTCCACTTTTACAGCTGAGGTTGTGGTAGTATGAAAGAATTCTCTCCTCGATTAAACTAACCCCCCTCCCCCCGAAAAAAAAAGGAAATGCCACTTAGGGCAACTTAGCTTAGAAGCCAAGAGGTAAAAAACACATAGAATGTGGTAAACTGAAAAAGAAAACATATCTGTTTTATTCCTAGGAAAAAACTGAGAATAAAGAGACATGTTTGCCATGACATCGGCAATCAATTTTTCACGCCTCTTCACTTTCCAATTATCAAATACCAAAAAACTCATTTCAGCAAAAACAAATTCACTACCAAAAATAATGGAAATAAGATTGTGTAACTAGAAAAAACATACTTCTCCAAGGATGCCTA
>NW_017974132.1:0-10731 GCF_001876935.1 Asparagus officinalis
AAATTTATAAACTATTTCAAATGGATGTTAAAAGTGCCTTTTAAATGGGTTTTTATAGAAGCAGGAAGTGTATGTTGATGCAAGCCCCCGGTTTTATAGATTATGCTTTTCCTTAATCATGTTGTACCTGGCGTACAAGAGCTTTATATGCGGTTTGAAACATAGCTCCTAGGCTTGTTAGTTGCTCTGACTCTCTAGGTTTTCTATTGAAAATGTGCATATAGAGGAACCAATGATAACACTCTTTTTGTGAGAAAAAGGGAAAAATGATTTCATTTTAGTTCAAATATATGTGGATGACGATTATTTTCGGTGCCTACTAATTAATCCTATTGGAATTTCGTAATTATTGCAGGATCACTTTGAGATGAGTATGATGGGTATGAGCTTACTTTCGTTTCTCGGCGCTCCAAGTCAACAACTAAGGATGGCATCTTCATTTCCATAAGCAAGTAATGCGAAGGAATTAGTGTAAGAAATTCAATTTGGAGAATTCCAAGCATCGCGCCTACTTCATATGAGTACTAGTGTTAAGCTTGGATGCGGTGAGAGTGGTGAAGACGTGGACCAGGAAAATTTATATCGAGGTAATGGATAGGCTAGTCTTCTTTACCTATACGCTAGTAGACCGAACATGTTTAGTGCGTGTGCATGTGCACGTTTTCAAACCATTCTCCTAAAGCATTCTCATTTAATTGCCGGCTTAAAAGATCATTAAATATGTTAATGGTACTTTTAATCTTGGCTTATTTTATCAAGAAGCACTTCTTTTGATTATATGATTTTTGTGGATGCCGACTTTGCCGGTGTAAGGTAAGATCGCAAGAGACTAGTGTTAAGTCATGTGCTCAATTCTTGAGGAATTCACGTGTGGTCTGTGAACGAAACAAAATTGCGTTGCATTGCCGCCGGCCTATGTTCGTGCTCAAGTTTTATGGATGAAACAAAGTTTACCGTTGACTTCGATTTTGAAATTTTCAAAATATTAATCTTTTGTGATAACACAACTGCCTATAAAGTATTTCCAAAAATTCGCGTTGCCATCTAGAACTAAGCATATTGAATATGCGCCATCATTTTCTACTCTACATGAAGTAAAGTATGTATCCCTAGTATTTGTTTGGACACAAAATCTCAAACTAGCGGATATATTTTATAAGTTTCTCTTCTGGAAGGAATTTTGTCGCATAATGAAATGGTGGCTTATGGCACTATTTATATTATATGGTCTACATTGTTTGCTGTTTAGTTGCCATTTTTCATTTCTCTTTTACCCTATTTTGATGTGACATAAGGGGAGAGAACTCTCCTCATTCTGTTGCATTATATTTTAGGGGGAGCTCATAGATAGGGGGAACAGCCTATTCCTCCTTTTCTTCTCCCTTTTCTTATTTCCCTACTCCTCTTCTTTCCTCTCCCCCTTCCTTCTCCTTCTCTCCCTTCATTTTCTCTCCTTCCCCGTATTCCTAATCCCCCCCCCCCTTCTTCTTTTTCTCTCTCCTATCTCTCTTCTTTCCCTTCCTTCTTCTTCATTCCCCTCCTTTCTCTCTTTTCTTTTCTCTCTTTTCTTCCCTTCTCTTTTAATCTTCTTCTATTTATTTTTTCTCTCTCTCCTTCTCTCATTCTTTTCGCATTATCTTTAAATTTTCCTATTCTCTCTTATTCTTCCTCCGCAAATTCCTCCTCCTTTTATCTCCCCTTTTCCCCTTTCTCAAAATCTCTCTATAATATCCCTTCTCTTATTTCCTCCCACCAATTTCCTGCTTCCCACTCCTATCTCCAAACTTTTCTTCGTCGTCCTTTCCCAATTTCTACCTCTTCCCTTCCTATTCTCCTATTCTATCTCCCTTTAATTTTGCTTCTCCATCTTTCCTCTCTTTAATTCTCTCTCCTATCCAGTTCCTGTCCTCTTCCTCTCTCTCTTTCCCCCCTTCTATTCTTTCTCCATCCCTCGTCTTTTATCTCCCCCTCCTCCCATCTTTCCTACCTCTTCACTCCATCCTCACTTCTCTCCTTTCCCCTCCCCTTCCTCCTAAATCCCCCTTAATTCCCTCAATATCTCCTCTCTCTTTTCCCCTCCTCTCCCCTTCTACCCCTTTCTCACCTCTTCCCCGTCTCCTCCCCTCTAAATTTTTCTTCCCTCTCTCAATATTTCTTATAATTTCCTTATTTAAACTTCTTCCTCGTTCCTTCCGTTCGTTAAAATCTCTTCCTTCCCTCTTCTTCTCTTATTCCTAAATATAATCTCTCCCAATTCATCTGATTCTCTCTTCTCTCCTCCTTCCTGTCGCTCTCCCTCTGTCTACTTCCCTTTTTTTCTCCTCTTATTCTCCTTCATCTACCTTCTTTTTTCTCTTCTCTTCTTTCTCTCTAATTTTTTAATTTTTTTTCCCTTTTTCCCAAAAATTCTTTCCTTTCTCCTTTCTCCTCGTTCCATCTATTCTTTCCCGATTCTTTCTTTCGGTGGTCCTTGGTGTATCTTCCTTCTCTTTATAAATCGTTCTTCTCTTTCGTTCTCATATTTTCTTTTTTTTTTTACATCTTCGCTTTTTTCTTCTCTTCTCTCTTCTTCTCCTATTTTCTCTCGTTTTCTTCTCCTCCTGAATCCCTTCTCCTCGATCTCTCTACAAAATTCGTCCGTTCGTCCTCCTCCCTTTTTTTTCTTTATCTTCCCTCTCCTTCTCTTCCTTGATCTCATGTTTTTCTTCTCCTTCATCCTTTTCTCTTTTCTCCCTTCCTCGCTTCCTTTTTTTCCCTTTTTCGTCGCTCCATCTGCTCGTGCGTCTTCCCCTCTAATCTCTTCTGCTCCTGTCCTCTTCCTTTCTTCTGTAGCCTCTCATTTTCTCTTTCGTATAGTCCTTTCTTCCCTTTGTCCGTCTCGTTCCTTCCTCTAGCAAAATGATCCGTCTTCTTTTCTGTCTCTTCGTCCGTTTCGTTTCGTCTTCTTCAAATTCTCTGCCCCGTATCCTCTTTTCCTCTTTCCTCTTCCTTCCTTTCCTATTCTAGTATCCCCTCTCTGATCCGTTCTCCTCCTCATCGTTTTCCCTTCTCTGCTTCTCGTACTAGCTTGTCGCTTTCTCGGTTTCTCCCCTATAAGGCTATTTTATTTTCGCTTTTAGTAATGGTTGGTTCATCACTTCATCAAAAAGGGGAATTGTTAGCCTTATGTTTTTGATGATGTTTTACAACCCACCATTATCGGGGCGTACTAATGGCTTATGGTGCCAAATGTAGTAAATTCTTTTATCAAGCTCGTTCTAGTGCCATTCAATGTCGAGCGAATGGATGGAATATATGCTACAACGAATGGGCATATCCAAAGGAGCGAGGAGGCCAAGAGATGAAGGCAACGTTATTTCCCTCTCAAATTAAAAGCTTCATGCCGATTCAAGCTATATCAAAGCTCAAGTATTGCTCTCTATATGAGGATATTAGCTTTCTTTTGTTTTTTTCTCTGTAGTTGTGGTCCTTCCGGAGGGTGATGGTGGCTTGGTGCTAGAATGTAGGGCAAAGAGTCTATGAGTTACTTGATAGCTTATTGGAATCACACACACGTTTAATACTTGTGTTTTTTAAGCGTTTCACAAATATACTTATTTTCACAAGTATGGAGGATCCTATCTGCAAACAAATTCCTTTTCTAAGCAGTTTGTTTTTAGTATTATAAACTTTTTACAAAGTTTTTTAGAATTTTCAGAGCGTCAAATAAAATATTTTGGCAAATATTTTCAAGTTGAGTCCAAAATCTTGTTTATCCTTTAAAGCTTGCAAATGCCAAAAACATCCTAATAGATTCTAACCTTGCAACCGGTGCAAAGGTTTCATCAATGTTGAAAATAACGATAACGCATAACATAACGCTTACCTCCGGTTAAGTTACAATAGCGATAACGCATAACGTAACGTAGGTTAAATAATTTATTATTATTTAAATAATTTATAGATATATAACATTCAAAATAAATCAGAAATTTTTAATTTTTAATAATTTCAGCAATTTATAGTAGATTCTGTAATATAATATTGTTTTTTCTGTTGTAATTCTTTACCAGGATCTGATTAATTATTATGTATATTGAGAAACTATAGCTGAATCTGCAATTCTTCACTGCAAATAGCCAGAATCAAACTCGAGACCTCTCTTGGACTGGGTCAAAGGAATTAGTACTCTCTTGGACTTAAGAGAGGCCTAGACACAGTAAGGCCCAAACTAGTAGGATTTGTTATATAAATAATCAATATTTCACAGTTAATCACATCTTCAACGATCAACAGAAGATAGCAACAGAAGATGATATCGTGGAGGGTTTCTTCAGAAAATAGCAAAAAAAGGAGGAAAAAAAGAAAATCCAGGAAAAAAAATAAAAATAATACTTGACGGGAGATCCAGTTGAAGTGGAGGGTTTCGAACGCTTGCGAGATCCAATTGCAAGGGAGGGCTTCAAACTCGTGCTGGAGGGCTTCGAACGCCTGCGGAAAGGCTTCGATCACGTGCTGGAGGGCTTCGATCGCGTGCGGGCGAGCTTCGAACGCCTGCGGGAGAGCTTCGAATGCCTGCGGGAGAGCTTCGAATGCCTGCGGAAAGGCTTCGATCGCGTGCTGAAATGGAGGCGACGGGAGATCAGAAGGGGGATTCGCTGGTGTTCAAGAGAAATGGAGGTGACGGGTTAGTTTAGGCCCTCTAGGGTTTTGTTAACAAGTAAATCAAATCACAACCGTTCTTTTTTTTAAAGCAATCTAAGCCATTGACAAAATAACCTAAGTTATTAAACGTTACAGTGTTACGTTACATAACCTACGTTATAGGGAAAATAACCTACGTTATTTTGTTCTTGCGTTATATTCAAACGTTATGTAACGTCAAAAACATCCTAATAGATTCCAACCTTGCAACCGGTGCAAAGGTTTCATCATAGTCTATGCCCTCCTCTTGATTGTATCCTTGTGCAACCAAACGAGCTTTATTTCTAGTAATAATGCCATGTTCATCAAGTTTGTTTCTAAAAACCCATTTAGTACCAATAACACTAGCATTGTTAGGTCTAGGAACTAACTTCCAAACTTCATTTCTTTGAAAATTGTTTAATTCTTCATGCATAGCCAAAACCCAAAATTCATCATTCAAAGCATCATTAACCTTTTTAGGTTCTAGTTGAGATAGAAATGCAACATTACCACATTCACTCAAGGCTTTTGAGCGAGTTATAACTCCTTTTGAAGGGCTCCCAATGATTTGTTCCTTTGGATGGTTTGATGTGAATTTCCAAACTTTAGGTGGTTCAACTGGTTCTTGAGCATTGGTGCTATCTACATCCTTTTGAGCTTCTATAGAGGGAGTATCATTGATTTGCAACAAGTCCAATCCTCCCTCAATATCATCATCATCATCTTTCCTAGGCAAAACAACTTGAGAGCCAACATTAGTCTCATCAAAAGTAACGTTTATAGATTCTTCAACAACGAGGCTTCGTTTATTGAAGACCCTATAAGCCTTACTTCGAGGTGCATAACCCAAGAAAATACCAACATCAATTTTGGAATCAAATTTATCATGATGATCTTTTGTATTTAAAATAAAACATTTGCAACCAAAGACACGAAAATAGCCAATGAAAGGAGTTTTTCCAAAATAAAGTTCATAAGGGGTTTTCTTAAGTTTTGGTCTAATCAAAACACGATTTAAAACATAGCAAGCCGTATTGACGGCTTCCGCCCAAAAATATTTTGGCAAATCAAAAGAATTAAGCATAGTGCGTGCCATCTCTTGTATGGTGCGATTTTTCCGTTCAACAACACCATTTTGTTGTGGTGTTCTAGGAGCGGAAAACATATGAGTTATACCATGATGAGCACAAAAATCATAGAAAAATTCATTTTGAAATTCACCACCATGATCACTTCTTATTTTAACAACTTTCAAATCTTTTTCATTTTCAATTCTTTTAACATGATTAGCAAATTCTTCAAAACAATCATTTTTCTTTGCAAGAAATATTGTCCATGTAAAACGAGAAAAATCATCAATAATCACAAAAACATAGTGTTTGCCTCCAAGAGAGGTAACACGCATAGGACCAAATAAATCAAGATGAAGTAATTGCAAGGGTTTAGAAGTCGATACCTCATGGATGGATTTGAAAGAAGACTTTGTTTGTTTACCTTTGGCACAATCCTCACAAATTGTATCTTTTATGAAGTGCAAGTTAGGTAGCCCTTTCACAAGATTCTTCTTAGACAATTTTGAGATTAGCTCCATATTTGCATGTCCAAGTCTCTTGTGCCAAATCCAAGGATTTTCATCAATTGCCGCAAGACACTTTACATCTTGATTCACTAACTCATTCATCTCAAAAATGTAAACATTAGACTTGCGATTTGCAATGAAAACAATTTTTCCATCCATACTAATGATGCATTTGTCCGGTTTAAAAGAAATATCAAAACCTTTATCACTCAATTGACTAATACTAAGAAGATTATGATTCAAACCACTTACTAAATAAACATCTTCTATTATGGGTGAGGGTTTCTTACCAATGGAGCCAATACCAACGATTTTGCCTTTCTCACCTCCACCGAAGGAGACATTGCCTCCTTCAATCCTTGATAGGGTTGCAAATAACTCTTTGTTGCCCGTCATATGATGTGAGCAACCACTATCAAGGTACCACATCTCCTTACGTCGTTGCCGTGACGTTCCCTACAAAAGAAGAAGATGAAGGTGTAGTAGCTTTAGGTACCCATGTCTTGGGTCCTTGGTGGTTAGTAGTCTTGGTACCTTTGGGTACCCATATCAAACCATAAAAATCTTCATTGTCTTTAATTCTACAATGAGTAGAAATGTGTCCATGTCTCATACAATAGGTGCATACAAAATTTCTTTTGTATGTACGAATGTTAGAACCACGAAACCTATTTCTACCATGATGATTGTAGTTGGCATAAGCATGAGTGGGTCTAGTCCTACAACCCTCAATTTCTAGTCTTTCAATCTTTGATCTTAATTGCTTGTTCTCAAAATCGAGATCTCCAAGCAATTCATCTTTTAGAGCAAGAGAGGTTGTTAGTTGTTCTAGCTTAATATCACAAGAGGCATGCAATTTTTTGAAAGAAGAGTATTCTTTAGACATTCTTTTAAATTCAAAGTTCAACTCTTCTAAAGCCATAGCTATGTCACATTGCATATAAAAAGATTCACTTTCGGCCTCGGATATTACCTCATGTTCATTTGCCATGAAACAAACATTTGGGTCATGAAGAGCAAGTTTGGCTCCTTCTTCATCACTATCCGAGTCACTTGGTTCGGATTCTTCCCATCCGGCATACATAGCCTTCTTCTTCTTGTACTTCATGTACTTTTCTTTGAGCTTGGGGCAATCCTTAGCGATGTGACCCGGTTCATTGCATTCAAAACATTTACCTACACGAGAGGAAAACTTGTTGTTAGATCGGGGGTTAAATTTTTTGTTCATCTTTATGAGTCTAGAGATTCTTCTAGAGAGATGAGCCACTTCTCTAGAAAAATCAACTTCACTCTCCGACGACGAAGATGAGTTGTCACTAGCTCCCTTGAGAGCTATGGTCTTCAACTTTGGTGACGGCTCCTCAACTTCACGTGATGGCACTTCCTCCTTCTCCTTCCCCTTGAGCTTCTTCTCATGCACTTTGAGCTTTCCGATGAGGCTATCAAGAGCTAAGGTAGTGAGGTCATGAGCTTCCTCAATGGCCGTAGCCTTGGGCTCCCATGCCGGAGTCAATGAGCGAAGTATCTTGTAGTTCATCTCTTGAATGGATAATTGCTTATCTAGACCATGTAATTCATTGATGATATTAGTAAAACGGGAAAACATAGCATCAATGGATTCATTAGGAAGCATTTTAAATAGCTCATAATCATGCATGAGTCCACTAATCTTAGATTCCTTAACTTGGGGTGTTCCTTCATGTGTGACACATAATTTTTGCCAAATTTCGTATGCGGTTGCACACGTGGAAACTCTATTATATTCATTAGGGGAAAGACCACAAATTAAGGCGTTCATAGCCTTAGCGTTGAGATTAGCTAGGTGCCTTTCTCCATCGGTCATGTTCCCGACTTTGGACTTTTCTTCATATTTCTCTTCTATGAGCTCTAGAATGTCAAGGTCTATGCAACGAAGGTAAATTCTCATCCTAGCTTTCCAATAAGCAAAATTAGTGCCGGTGAAGAGAGGTGGCCTAGTTGTGGATTGTCCTTCTAGCATATGCATATTCAAAGATGCCTCCATTAGATCTTTTCTCTAAGGTTGTTAAACCAAAAACTGATATAGAGACCAAGCTCTGATACCAATTGAAGGACCCTAGAGGGGGGGTGATTAGGGTCAAGAGGCTCTAATATGCAATTAAAATTCAGTACAAACAAACCACAGTAACAGAAGTG
Organism: Asparagus officinalis; assembly: GCF_001876935.1. Classification (NCBI taxonomy): domain Eukaryota; kingdom Viridiplantae; phylum Streptophyta; class Magnoliopsida; order Asparagales; family Asparagaceae; genus Asparagus; species Asparagus officinalis. The sequence continues at coordinate 8,420 of NW_017974132.1, forward strand.
CAATAATAAAGAAAGAGATAAAGTTAGGAATCGTTATCCTTGACGCGCGATGTGTTAACGAGGTTCGGCCCGCTGACCTACGTCCCCGCTCCCCACTCTCGAGGAGAAATCCACTAACACATCCGGTTTGGAAGCCGGAACTTCGTCTACACAATGATCCCACAAGATCTCTCTCTCACTACACAGTTGATCTCACAGATCACACTCCCTCACAGTCGATCTACACAAGATCTCACTCACAGCAGCAGAAGATAAATGCAAGACACTCTCTTTACACAAGCCCCTATAGCAAAGAGAAGAGTACTGAAGCTGGGAAGTGAAACACACACAAGAACTCAGAAGAACAAGTTTGATTTGAAAATTTTCTCAGGAAGAAACAGAGCTCTCTGGTTCTCTTTCAAAACGTTAGGGCTTAGGGAAGAAGAAGCAGGCTTGGGGGTTTTTATAAAAGAGTTTAAATCAATAAAAACAAAAACCCAATCTTCCTATTTAGGAAGATAATCTACTTTGCAGGTTGTGACCTCAGACTGTGCCAATCACTAATAAGTGAAAGCACAGGAGTCGAGGCGAAAAACGACCGTTTTAAAAAATCGCGGCTGACCAAATCGGTTGACCGAAGAAATAATCGGTCGACCGAAAATACCGTCGGTCGACCGACCGAAAAATTCGGTCGACCGCGGGCAGCTAAAGAAATTTGGAAAAACAAGCAGAGCCTCGTCGGTCGACCGGCACGGTCGACCGATTAAAAACGCTTAAAAACACAAGTACGAAAACGTGTGTGTGATTCCCAATAGCTTCAAGTAAACTCAGTAACTCTTTGCCTACATTCTAGCACTAGAGAGAAAAAACAAAAGAAAGCTAATATCCTCATATAGAGAGCAATACTTGAGCTTTGATATAGCTTGAATCGGATGAAGCTTTTATTCGTTATGGATTTGTTGTTCTTGAATTAACATTGCTTCATCATTATGCCTCCTCCTCCTTTGGATATCATCGTTGTAGCATATATTCCATCCATCCTCCATTAATGGCACTAATGAGCTTGATAAAAGAATTTACTACATTTGCACTCAATAAGCCATTAGTACCGATAATGGTGGTTGTAAAACATCATCAAAACATAAGGGCTAACAATCTCCAATTGCCAATGCCACAATAATCTCTTCTTTCAAGAGATTATCAAACTGAAACAAAATGGTACAACTCTTTCTCTTCCTATAAGCCTTGTTGTGTAGATGTGAGTGACTTACAATAGGCTATAGGAATGGTTTTTGTTCTAGAGTAATGGAATTTTAATCAAGAACAAAACTGAAAATTGACACTCAGTTTTTCTCTTAAAAATGGAGTTAAAAACTCAAGAAAAACTCAAGTTTATGGAAAGGAATCTTATTCTTTAACTTCAGAACTTAACACCTATTTATAGGCACAAGTTTAGTTCAAAATATTTCAAAAATAACTGCCAAAACGTTCATAAAAAGTTCATGTTATTTGAAAGAAAATGACAGTTAGAAAGACTGTATGGTCGACCAGATTAAGGCCTGGTCGACCAGACAGACTTCCTGGAACTTGTATGGTCGACCAAATTCAGTCCTGGTCGACCAGACAGGCTTCCTGTAAATTCTGTGGTCGAGACTGAAGCCTCTGGTCGACCAGGTCCATATCTGGTCGACCAGACAGAGATTTTTCTGAATCTCTGTTTCTGGTTATTATATCTGGTCGACCAGACATTTCTTTGGTCGGCCAGAAACTATGTTATACATATTTTCAATAGATTAAAATGTTATTCATTCATTAATTAGACTTAGGATTATACTTAGAATATTTTCTATGATCTTCTAAGTGAGTAGTGTGTGTTGTGTGTGTGATCAAGGCTTGTACAAAGATTCTAAAAGAAAAGACAAAATTACATCACTCTTGTAAAGTATATTTTCTTCTTGAAGCGCGAAGTGACTTGATTAACTTCATCTTTTTGATCTTTGAAATCTTGTCTTTGATATAGCCTTAATATCTTGATTGTTGCTTTGAGATGTATATCTTGAATCTGCAGTAAAATATGTTAGATAAACAATTATTTGTTATCATCAAAATACAAGAGATATTGTAACATCAACCATGTTCCCAACAATCTCCCCCTTTTTGATGATGACAAATAATATTGAAAAACTTTAATTAAACATACTTACTCCCCCTGCAACAATGCATACATGTTAATTTAAAACACACAAAAAAATAGCACTTATTATTAATCCTAATATTGTATAACAATGCATACATGTCAATATTCAATATTGCAATAGTTGTCAATATTTCAA
>NW_017974133.1:0-6968 GCF_001876935.1 Asparagus officinalis
TCGTCGTCACCACCAAAGGTATCCACATCGATCCTGATAAAGTAAAGGCGATCAATGAATTACAACCTCTGAGGAACCTCAGGGAGCTCAGGGGATTGCAAGGACGATTGGCGTATATCCGTCGGTTCATTTCGAATCTCTCAGGAAAATGCCAACCATTCTCCAGGCTCGCAAAGAAGGGCGTATCATTTGTATGGGATGAAGCTTGTCAAAAGGCATTCGAGAGTATTAAGGAATATCTCTCAAAACCTCCTGTACTCGTTGCACCGAAATCGGGCAAACCGTTCTTGATTTATGTCAAGGCGACGAGCCATTCATTAAGTGCATTGCTTGCACAAGATGACGATAACGGTCACGAGCAGGCGGTGTATTATTTAAGCCGAACCATGGTGGGCGCGGAATCCTATGATTGAGAGGGAATGCCTCGCCTTGGTGTTCGCCATTCAGAAGATGCGGCATTATTTGGTCGGGCAGACCATTTACGTCATCTCTAAAGTTAATCCGGTTCGAGTATTCATGACTCAACCCGCTTCCATGAGCTGGCGATTAGCGAAATGGGCCTTACTCTTGTCCCAATACGACTTGCATTTCAAGCAACAGAAGTCGGTCAAAGGACAGGCCATATGCGATCTCCTGGCAGACAATCCAACAACGGACACCGCCGAGGTATATGACGATCTACCCGATGAGGCCCACGAAGTCAACGCAACTTCTCACCAACAAATATGGCGCTTATACTTCGATGGCGCTTCGCGAGTAACTAATGTTGCAAGTGCTCCTGGAAGTTCTAAAGTCTCCTCCGGAGTTGGAGTAGTCTTGGTTTCCCCAGGAAAACATGTGATGTCTCGCGCCTACTCGCTAACCGAGCCATGCTCGAATAATGTAGCAGAGTATAACGCATTGATCATAGGACTCAACTTCACTAAGGAGCTAGGGGTGGAGTATCTCGAGGCCTTCGGCGATTCTCAACTGATAGTCAAGCAAGTTCAAGGAGAATATGAAGTTCGAAGCCAAGATCTCATTCCGTACCATAAGATGGCGGTGGAGATAGCGGAATCATTTGAAGGATTCTTCATCGAACATATTCCACGGCTACAGAATACCTATGCAGATGCGTTGGCCGCATTGGCCGTGTCACTAGCGCAGCCTCCCGAAACAGAGCAGTTTGTTACGGTAAGAACTCACCAACTCCTAGTGCCGCTTTACAGTGAAGATGCCGAGGAAGAAGAAGTTCAAGAGGTACACGCTACTCAAATCGAGTTCGAACCACGAGATTGGAGTTTCCCCCCCATCATCGACTACGTCTTGCATGGAATCTTGCCAGAAGATGTGAAGGAAAGAGAGTCAATCCGGCGAAGAGCACCCAGATTCTACTACAATACTGAGAATCGAACGCTATACCGCAGGGGGTACGATGGGTTGCTACTGCGTTGCCTATCAACCAAAGAAGCTGAAGAGGTCCTTAGGGAAGCGCACGAAGGAGAGTGTGGCGCACACCAACCTGGTCCTAAGCTTTATGACCGCATCAGAAGAATCGGGTATTTCTGGCCTTCCATGATGAATGATGCGATTACATATGCCCGAAAGTGTGATGCATGTCAAGTGCACGGGAATTATGTACACCAACCTCCGGAGCATCTGCATCCTTCGGTTACGTCATGGCCGTTCGAGACTTGGGGAATGGACATTGTTGGTCCTATAAATCCTCCGTCAGTCAAAGGCGACCGGTTCATCCTGGCAATCACCGATTACTTCTCCAAATGGGCCGAAGCAGTTCCACTCAGAGAAGTTAAAACGAGCAACGTCATTGGATTCATCAAGCACCACATCATCTATAGGTATGGTGTTCCAAGACGAATCATACATGACAACGGTCCTCAGTTTGTCAGTAACGCCTTCATAAGGTTCTGCGAAAAGTTTAAAATTCAGGACATCTCGTCGACGGCTTATAATCCTACAGCGAATGGATTAGCTGAAGCCTTCAACAAGACTATCATCAAACTCTTGTCAAAAATCATGAAAACTAATAAACGAGACTGGGATGACAAGCTTGGCGCGGCTCTATGGGCCTATCGGACCACAGTGCGCACACCAACGGGAGCAACCCCGTATTCACTGGTATACGGATGTGAAGCTGTTCTTCCATTGGAGATCCAAATACCATCTCTTCGGATCGCTCTTTCAACCCAGATGTCGACCGAAGAACAACATCAGAAACGCCTCGAAGAACTCGAGAGGCTCGATGAAGAGCGCCTCGAAGCTCAACAACACATTGAGTTTTACCAAGCTAGAATCTCTCGAGCCTTTGACAAAAAGGTTCGACAAAGGAGTTTCAAAGAAGGAGATTTGGTTCTAGCTGCGAAACGGCCTATGATCCTTAACTCCAAGAAAAAGGGTAAATTCGAACCCAAATGGGAGGGACCATTCGTAGTGGAGACAGTCTACTCGAGTGGCGCCTATCGCCTAGTCACCAAAGATGGCGACCGGCTCATGATGCCGATAAACGGCAAATTCCTGAAAAGATACTATCCTTAGTATCTTTTTGGATAACCAATGCATCGGGAAGTTCCCGGAAGAATACCACATGGGTATTCTTAGGGATAACCCGGTCAGTGTGGAATTGACGGATAAGAACTCTACATTCGAACTCTGAAGGTCAGAATGTCTCTTCTTATTCTCGACAAAATTCTCTAACTCTTATGAGTTCCTTTTGTGAGATGAGATCTAATCCTCTGATAGGTTAATCTTTCCTCACCAAACCATCCACTGATCAAATCAAACGACAGTGGACCCACCAACATTTCCATCTGCCAGTCATTGGCGTATCTCAAACTCCAGTTTGGTCAAACCTTCCTACAGTTAGGACCAAAGCCAAAATCCCCTCTCGATTCCTTCCATGAACGAGAGGTCCACTTGAAACAGTCAAACCTATAAAAGTTAGGATTGTTTCCGATCTCGCTTAGTCAAGCCTACACATGGTCAAGACTAAAGTCGAGTCACTCCTTTTCGATAAACGAAAATCCACCTTTGTCCCCTTTTTCCACCAAACCTATAAAAGTTAGGGTTGAAATTGGGTCTTCTCCTCAATGAATGAGGGGTTCTTTGGGTTCAAATGACCAATCCTATAAAAGGTAGTGTCGTTCGAACTTTTCCGATTCTCGGAGTGGAGATCCCACTCTTAGTTTCATCCTGCAGGATTCTGGGGGTGGAGATCCCACCTCGAGTTTCCTTTCCGCCTGAAGATAGAATATAAAATTCTTCCTCTTCGGCAACGGGAGATAGAATATAAAATTCTTCCTCTCTCGTTTCTTTTCCACCGGGAGATAGAATATAAAATTCTTCCTCTCCTCGGACCTTTCCGATGCTCGGAGTGGAGATCCCACTCCCAGTTCATCCTTCCAGATACTGGGGGTGGAGAATCCCACCTCGAGTTTCTTTTCCAGCTGAAGATAGAATATAAAATTCTTCCTCTTTAGCACCGGGAGATAGAATATAAAATTCTTCCTCTCCTCGGACCTTTCCGATGCTCGGAGTGGAGACCCCACTCCCAGTTCATCATTCCGGGTGCTCGGAGTGGAGATCCCATTCCCAGTTCATCCTTCCAGATACTGGGGGTGGAGAATCCCACCTCGAGTTTCTTTTCCAGCTGAAGATAGAATATAAAATTCTTCCTCTTTAGCACCGGGAGATAGAATATAAAATTCTTCCTCTCCTCGGACCTTTCCGATGCTCGGAGTGGAGACCCCACTCCCAGTTCATCATTCCGGGTGCTCGGAGTGGAGATCCCATTCCCAGTTCATCCTTCCAGATACTGGGGGTGGAGAATCCCACCTCGAGTTTCTTTTCCAGCTGAAGATAGAATATAAAATTCTTCCTCTTTAGCACCGGGAGATAGAATATAAAATTCTTCCTCTCCTATTTTGACACAACTTTCAACTTCCAATCCGCGCACTTGGTGCATGGGGAATTTTATCCCGAATCCTAAGTAGGGATAAGTCAACACCTAACACGTGTTGCCGGGTAGCCTATTCCCGTGACAAGGGCAAAGTCTACGTATTCGAAGTCGTAGCATTAAGTCTAAGGGAGTTCATTCCTTTAGCACAACGTTACATGCGGAACGGATTTCGACAATCCGCATGCTAGCCCGATTCAAACGGTAATCGGTAAAGGCGTATCAAACCCGTTGAAGGCTGGGGGTTTGCCAAAAACCCCAAAGTCAACGCCTAACACGCGTTGCCGGGTAGTCTATTCCCGTGAGAAAGACGAAGCCTATGTATTCAAGATCATAGCACAAAGCCTCAGAGAGTTTACTCTCTCAGCACAACGTTACATGCGGAACGGATTTCGACAATCCGCATGCTAGCCCGATTCAAACGGTAATCGGTAAAGGCACATCAAACCCGTTGATGGCTGGGGGTTTGCCAAAAATCCCATAAATCTGTCATTCGGAAGAGATACAGAGAAAACACAAAAGAAGCAAATGCGGATTTTCTATTAATAAATCAAGTCAAAAGCATACAACAAAAGCTCGTTAGTCCGAAGGCAACCGACGGCTAAGAATATGAGACTCTAAACCAGAGAGCCTGTCCATATAGTCCTGCTCGAACTCCGCCTGCAGGCTAGCTCGGACAGAATCTTCGGAACTGTTGAGAACCTCTGCGGCTTCGTGTCGTAGCTTCATCAACCCCTCCTGCACTGATCCCAGCCTGTCGAGTGTCCATTCACGAGAACGCTCCAACCCAACCAGTTCCTCAGAAATGGTAGCGGCAGATTCTTCGGCGCGTTCCAAGGCCTCCTTCAGTCTAGCTATCTCTGCACGAGTGGAATCTAAGGAGCTCACTAACTCAGCTCTGCTGGTGTCTTTCCTCGCCAGAGAGGCCATCAGCTGCTCGACAGTGCGCTCACGTGATCGAAGCTCGCTGCCAACGGAAGATCGCAGTTCATGCCACTGCGTCAACCTATCCTCCACCTGAGAAGATGCAAAAGAGGGAGCTCCACCAGCCTTCAACTCCCTCAGCTCTCGAATCTCTGACTCCAGGGCAGCGAAATCAGCTGTAAAGGAATCGGCCAAATCCGGATATCCCTCTTCCCTCATCATCATCATGTGACGGGAGAAGGAACGCCTGAACTGATCAAAAGAAGACCCTCTGTGCAGAAGCTTATCAATCACGCCGTTATAAAAGGCAGTAAAGAAGCCGAGGTCAGTGCGGAAGACATCCCCATCTGGATTGGTATCGGCCAAGAGAGCATGGACCTGCTCATATAGAGACGGTCGAGAACCTGCAAGCAGCAGTATGGGAGGTCAAGAAACTATTAAATACAATCGAAAAGACCCTAAGGGAAATTCGAGGTATACCTATACCGGCGGAAATCCCCTCGGGTTGGGGTTCGACAGGCTCCGAAGTAACGACAGGAATGCTCATGGAAGGTATATCAACCCTCGTGGGCAAGTCAGTCGTATTAGGCGAAGGCGGGAAAACACCCGAAGCTATAGCAGAATCAGGTACAGCGCCTGGTCATATAGTTGCACTTCTTTATTAGTCAAAATGGAGACTGAGACAAGCAAAGAAGAGAGGAAATTGGATATATACCTGTGGATGAATCACTCTCAAAGAGTGGTCTCACAGTCCCGGTGGGAGCTTGTTCAGCTAACATATCGGCTAACAGTCCAGAGTCAGGTCTCGGGAAGACCGGTGCAGGAACATATCCCTGCTCTTCGAAATCTGCAATAGGGGAGGCCCCATCCCCGTCTGGCCCTTCTGTCGCAACACCTGCAGCACCGGATGTAGGTATATCTGAAAATGAACCGGTGGGATCAACACCATCTGCCTGCCCAAGATCGATGTTCAGATCAATGCCCAGGGAGCCATCACGAAGGGCGTCGCACACCTGCTGCATGAAGCAGTCCATGTTGTCAGCCCCAGAGAATACCGGACCTGGTGGAAGCTCGCCCTCCTCGAAGAACCCTGAATTATGAAACAGGATCAGGGATCCCGGAAGGTAAATCATCTTAAAGCAATAAAAGTGGGTACAACAAAATGTTACCTTCCTCCCCGTCGGCAAAGCCTCCTGAATCTACCCCATGGGAGCGCTGATCAACATGAGGTTTATGGGCAATCTTTTTCCTTTTCGAAGGATCACCCCTCATAGAACCAACGGGGCGGTCATGCGAAGTTTGGCCACCAAACTTGGATTTCGCACGACGGGAAGCGAGCGACCCATGGTCGTCGGCTACCCCACCTGAAACAACAAGAATCATCTCATGAACCAGATCTTTCGCCAATACCAATTGAAGTCGAGAAAGAGGATCAAAGAGCATGACAAACCTGTATCAAGTTCTGCTTGGTCGGTATCTTGGCATCCGGCTTCGAGGAGCTTGGCCCCTCCATCACAACATCTGCAGGGTAACCTGAATGTTGAAAGATGAGGAAAGCTCGAGAAGATACTTTCAGCAAAAACGGGAAATCTTCCTTCCCCATGCTTGAGGAAAATGACATTGAATGTGGATATACCTGAATAAGGGACTGTGGGCTCGACATTATTCATCTGTTCGAGGTCAATGTTCAGATCGATGCCCAGAGACCCGTCATGAAGGGCATCGCACATCTGTCGCAGATCGATGTTTAGATCGATGCCCAAAGACCCGTCATGAAGGGCGTCGCACATCTGTCGCACAAAGCAATCCATGTTATCAGGTCCAGGAGACACTGGACCCGGTGGGATTTCGCCCTCTTCGAAGAACCCTGAAGCATAAAACATGGTTACAAATCCCAAAAGGTGAATCACCTTAAAACAATGAAATGTTACCTTCTCCTCCATCGGCGGTGCTTCCTAGGTCTACTCCATAGGGATGCTGACCGTCATGGGGCTTATGGGCGGTCTTCTTCCTCTTCAGGGCTCCAACCCTTCGAGGGCCAACAGGTCGAACATGCGCAGGCCTATCACACGTTTCAACGTGTGTAGGAGCT
>NW_017974134.1:0-7068 GCF_001876935.1 Asparagus officinalis
GCCACAGAACAAACACTTGTGCTAGAAATAACGCCAACTTGAAGTAGAACTAACTCGAGATGTTCCAGAGCTAACAGTAGGACAACTAGAACGTGTATAAATGGGTACAAAACTTGAATAAGAGTGTACAAAATTTTGATTCCAGAATAATGAGGTACAAAACATGGTTAAGTGGGTACAAAACTTGAATAAATGGGTACAAAACTTGATTAAGTGGGTACAAAAGTTTTTACAAGTAGGTACAAGGCTTGATTAATTGGGTACAAAACGTGTATAAATGGGTACAAAACGGTGCCTAAGTAGGTACAAAACGTGTATTAATGGGTACAAAACTTGAATAAGTGTGTACAAAATTTTGATTCCAGTATAATGAGGTACAAAACATGGTTAAGTGGGTATAAAACTTGAATAAATGGGTACCAAACTTGATTAAGTGGGTACCAAACTTGATTAAGTGGGTATAAAAGTTTTTACAAGTAGGTACAAGGCTTGATTAAGTGGGTACAATATTTAAGCAAAGTAATAGAACTAACTCTGTATGTGCTAGAACTAACAAGAGGACAGCTAGAACTAACAAGGAGTGAGCTACGGATATCATGACATAACAGAACAAACACTTGGGCTAGAAATAACACCTGCACGAAGTAGAACTAACAGGAGATGGGCTTGAACTAACATGAGGGCATCTAGAACTAACTAGGAGTGAGCTAGGGATAACATGGCCATCTCGAGTACAAACACTTGTGCTAAAAATATCGTGGGCACGAAGTAGAACTAACTCAAGATGGGCTTGAACTAACAGGAAGACATATAGAACTAACAATGACTGAGATAGGCCTAACATGGGCCACAGAACAAACACTTGTGCTAGAAATAACGCCAACTTGAAGTAGAACTAACTCGAGATGTTCCAGAACTAACAGTAGGACAACTAGAACGTGTATAAATGGGTACAAAACTTGAATAAGTGTGTACAAAATTTTGATTCCAGAATAATGAGGTACAAAACATGGTTAAGTGGGTACAAAACTTGAATAAATGGGTACAAAACTTAATTAAGTGGGTACAAAAGTTTTTACAAGTAGGTAGAAGGCTTGATTAATTGGGTACAAAACGTGTATAAATGGGTACAAAATGGTGCCTAAGTAGGTACAAAACGTGTATAAATGGGTACAAAACTTGAATAAGTGTGTACAAAATTTTGATTTCAGAATAATGAGGTATAAAACATGGTTAAGTGGGTATAAAACTTGAATAAATGGGTACCAAACTTGATTAAGTGGGTACAAAACTTGATTAAGTGGGTACAAAAGTTTTTCCACATCTTTAACTTGGGAAACTGATTGAGGAGAGGGACATTCAAAATTTACCTTACGCTGGTTGTCATCATGATGCTCTTCTGCCCACCTGAAATACTGGCATTACCTATTTGGATAGTTGGCGCAGCCCCAAAAGTATTTGCCCTTGTTTACTCCTGTTTTGCAAAGCTTTAGTGGTGTCGGTATGTTACAGTAGCACGTTACCTCTGCAGCTAATTCATGAGAGTCTTGGCTTGTTTCCATGTCGCAGCTTTAATTGCCTCTATGCTCAAGTATTTTTGCCCAGCTTTCTTGCAATTTTATGAGAGAATATGTTGAGGAGGATGGAGTTGATCCCAACTATATAAGTGCAGGGGTGGGGTAAATTGTTTCCGTTGGCAAAATATTGCTGTTTTGAGTTGTGGTTTTTTGACCGTTGCACAATTTTTACCGTTGCTGGTTTCAGTTGGTTTTTTGGGGAGGCAAGCTCACCGCTTGAACTTGCTGAGCTGGTTTCCTATATTTGAGGCTGTGCAATACGAACAGGTGAAATGCAAGAAATTCATCCCCAAACGAATACCTAAGTCCAGCGTCTTCAATCTCTGTCATAAACCATCACAGATGGCTATGGATGTGAAATTTGATTTCAATCCCTTGATTTCCATGTTGAAACGAACATAATACTTCAAATCTGAGAAAACACATTGAAATGATGGGAATTTGTTTTCGTGGTACATTGCTAGTTTCTTTTTTTTTTACGGAAAACAACCGAACATGCCCTAACATGAAATCGATTTACTGCTAGTTCTAGGACAAATTCCATTTTAGGTCAAATCTGTTATTTCTAATCGATTTCATGTTAGTTCTAATTGATTTCTTGTTAGTTCAGATGAATTTCAAGCTAGTTCTAACACAAACAGTCGTTAGTGATTTTTTCTTAATTGTGTTATGTTATTTGTTGATGTTTCTATTGATTTAGTTAATGATTATTTGTTTTGTTTATGTTATTTATTTGCAGCGCTTGCCAATGACAATATAGATTGTGGCCCGCCTCCTCAACGGCCATCGTTATCGACGGCCACATGTGTTTCAGATAGGATCCCAATTAACAATCCCTCCGGAGATAATGTTTTGATGGTTGACCCCATCTACCAGGTAGAACAAACAATATCTCAGCTATAAGTAACATAGGCAAAAGAACCCACATTTGCAGTAGAACTTGCGTTAGCTGGAGGTAGAACTAACAAGAGAACATATAGAACTAACACGGGAGCAGCTATAACTAACATAGGCATTGGAACCAACATTTATACAAGAAAACATATAGAACTAACAGGGGAGCCGCTATAACTAACATAGGCATTGGAACCAACATTTATACTAGATCTAACGCTAGCTAGAGGTAGAACTAACACGAGAATAGCTAGAACTAATACGGGAGCCGCTAGAACTAACAATTACACAGCTAGAACTAACAATTACACAGTAGAACTAACACCATAGGGTTAGGTGGTTTTCGTTGATCCAGTGTGCGAGCCGGTGGGGTTATCTGGATGAGGAGCATTGGCGGTGGGGGGAGCATTGGCGGTGGGGAGAGCCCTCGGCAAATTGGATCCCCCGACCCCTTGGTTCTGGAGGAACAGCAACCATTGGTCTCTCTCAACAGTCATGTGCCTGCCGTCCCAACTAACCTCCTGTAACTCTGGGTCAGTATTAAAAGGCTGCGCACGCGGGGCCTCTAAGCTTATGCGAGTGGGTCCCTCAGTCCTCTCCAAATCCCCCCTGCCGAGTACCTCCGTGACGACGTGGCCTTCCCTTAGGATCCCGTCAACTGGGGAGATGTAACGAAAACCAATCCTCTTTGGGACATCAGATAAATCCCTAATCTTCAGAAGCACTTTCAACTCTTTGAAGTTATCATGTGTTATTTCACCACATGATATCATGATGCATTCACCGATACCATCGAGCAGAGATTGCAGAAAGTCAAAATCCCAGAGATGGTATGGGAGGTGGAATAGGCGGATCCATACTGGAAAAGGTTGGGGAACCGTTGAAAGCCTGAGATCCTCCTTCCATCGGCGGAATCTGCCCGTAAAGGTGCCCCCATCTACCAGGCCGAGCTCTGTGGCTTGGGTAAGAAGGGCGACGGATGGAAACTGCACCATGAAGCTCTTTCCTGGCGCTTCTTTGATTTGATAGGGCCATGAACTACGATTGAAGCGAAAAGCCAGCATCTCTCTGAGCTCCTGGACGGATGGATGGCCAGACCTAAGATTGAAGATTGCGAACGCGGAGAGATGTAGGATGGTGCTGGCGGTGTTGGCAGGGACGGTAAGCATCCTGGGAGGGGCACGAAAAGTAATACCGTGATGACAATCTCGAGAGGTATGCCCTGACCCATGGCAGTGTGTACAGGTGCCATCCATAGCCATCTGTGATGGTTTATGACAGAGATTGAAGACGCTGGACTTAGGTATTCGTTTGGGGATGAGGGATTTAGAGAGGCGCCTGTTCTGGTGTAAAAGGCGCCTGTTCTGGTGTAAAAGGACAAAGCTCGAATATCGAGGGAAATTCTATTTTAACACCCTTTCCTGAACTGGAAAGACACGGATATTATGATGTGATCTGTTGGGGTGATAGACATGTCTTGGAAAGCAGCGAACATATTAATGATGTAACATCTAGAACTAACACTTACTCAAATAGAGCGCTAGCGAAATTAGAACTGACTGTAAGTAAACTAGAACTAACATTTAATCAATATGAACTAACGTAGCATCTATAACCAGCATGGTCGATAGAAATAGCGGAGGCTGCGGTTAGAACTAACACTTTAAATCTAGGACTGCCTGCATATAAATGCCTACTAACATTATGACAATTAGAACTAACGTTGTAAGTATTTTCATGTTGAATATTTCCTTTTTTACTTTCAACTTGAGCAAATACTGATTGAATAATATGTTTCTTATGAACTCAGAAAACTTTACTTCGTTATCCTCCTTCGTATTTCAAGTAGAACCAGCTTTTTTGCTTGAGTTTCAATTAGAACTATCACCAAAACAACTAGATCTAACACGAGATGGAGTAGAACTAACACGATACGGTTCGTAACTGACTGTATATAAGTTAGTTCTAAGTCGTGCTGGCGAACATTATGACAATTAGAACTAACGTTGTAAGTATTTTCATGTTGAATATTTCCTTTTTTACTTTCAACTTGAGCAAATACTGATTGAATAATATGTTTCTTATGAACTCAGAAAACTTTACTTCGTTATCCTCCTTCGTATTTCAAGTAGAACCAGCTTTTTTGCTTGAGTTTCAATTAGAACTATCACCAAAACAACTAGATCTAACACGAGATGGAGTAGAACTAACACGATACGGTTCGTAACTGACTGTATATAAGTTAGTTCTAAGTCGTGCTGGCGAACATTATGACAATTAGAACTAACGTTGTAAGTATTTTCATGTTGAATATTTCCTTTTTTACTTTCAACTTGAGCAAATACTGATTGAATAATATGTTTCTTATGAACTCAGAAAACTTTACTTCGTTATCCTCCTTCGTATTTCAAGTAGAACCAGCTTTTTTGCTTGAGTTTCAATTAGAACTATCACCAAAACAACTAGATCTAACACGAGATGGAGTAGAACTAACACGATACGGTTCGTAACTGACTGTATATAAGTTAGTTCTAAGTCGTGCTGGCGAACATTATGACAATTAGAACTAACGTTGTAAGTATTTTCATGTTGAATATTTCCTTTTTTACTTTCAACTTGAGCAAATACTGATTGAATAATATGTTTCTTATGAACTCAGAAAACTTTACTTCGTTATCCTCCTTCGTATTTCAAGTAGAACCAGCTTTTTTGCTTGAGTTTCAATTAGAACTATCACCAAAACAACTAGATCTAACACGCCTATCAATAAGCATAGGTGAGTATCAAACAATTATAGGGAATGCTCCCCCTATCAAAAAGCCATATAGAATATAGACAAAGAAAGATCATGGCAAATATGTGAGCAAGCATAAATGAAAAGATATGCTAAGCATCACTCACATACAAACAAGATACAATGAGGACACATAATGATATGACATTATAAAGATAGTGTCTCATTATAAAAACCATGTAAGAATAGATTTATGAAATCAAAAGAAGAGGAACATGAGAAACATGCAAAAAAGTTTTCAAATGAAAACAAATCCATCAAAATGAGAATCATGTAAAAAGTTTTCAAATGAAAACAAATCAACCAATGAAATCATAAATCAAAGTTTAAATCCAAAAACGATGTTTGATCAATCAAAAAATTTTCTTTGTGGGATTTGATCAAACCACATATGGAATACATTATAAGGCACGAATAGATGATCCATAAGCACAAACACATAAATATAATCATATAAGTGAAATATAATGAATTCAAAGTAATACTTCAAAACAAAATCTTTGATAAAAGAATTTCAAGAGAGGCAACAATATATCAAGCTCTTAAGCTTGTTCTAACCCATATAATCATACTAGCATCCGGTAAACATGATTTGGGAATAAACACCCAATAAATTCGGGGGGTTATATAAACATAAACCTCTCATCAAAACAAAACCAATAACCATGAAAACAAAAGAATTAAAAAAATTGTTTTCATATTCAAAAGTTTAAAGTATAATTTTTTCAAAACCAAGAAAAAGAAAAAAGAAAAACACTAAAATTCTTGGTATAAAAATTAAATTTGTTTTAGTACCCAAGAACTCTTGGTACCAAACGATTTAGGGACATGACCCCTATCATTCAAGCTCAAAGCCCTAGGGTTATGAACCCATTTGGGCGCATTTAGTGCACGGGGTCCGGTCATAGCAATAATTATGCAAATGACCCATTCGATTGCAATAAGTGCAATGAAGAGGATGCATTTGGTTATGTTGACCATGTGGATGTGCACGAGGAACATTTGCAAATAAAGATGGTCTTTTAAGATTATTTTGCAAATGAGAAACATTTTGAAATAATGTTGGTCTACTTGAAATATTTTGCGATTTAGAAACTTTTCGCAAATCAAAACAAAACTTAGCTAAGTGACCAACTCTACCACAAAAATCACAATGATACACAAGAGCATGCTTATGATGAGAAATAGGTGCATGTGTGTGTACATGTGATGAAGAAACTTGATGAGATGCACAAGAAGGATTAATATTCTTATGTTTTTGTGCATCATAGCAAAATTTAGCTAAATGGCCTTTACGACCACAAATGGAGCACTTGTAAACTTTGCTATACAAGTGTGCATAGAGTTGTAGTACTAGACTTTGCACCCAAGTCCATAAGTTTCTTATTATCTACAATGCATGTTTTAAGGGTAGAATCTAAGGATGATATTCGGTTTTTCACAAGATTCAATTCATCATTATGCATACAAGCATTAGAAATAGAAGTAGATGAAACATGATCATTTCTAAAAGAATTAAACTTATTTCTAATAGTTTCTACTTCTATCATGGTATTATTATTAGCATGAGTTAAGCTAGCAATAGATGAAGACATGTTATTATTTTCCAAACTTAATAACTCATTGTTTTCTTTTAAAATAGCATTCTCTTTAACAACAATATCAAGTTTGGAAGCTAGCGACTCATGATCGGATTTTAAACTACTATGCTTGCTTTTAAGATCAATAAAATTGTTTTGTAATTTT
This sequence comes from Asparagus officinalis, assembly GCF_001876935.1. Classification (NCBI taxonomy): domain Eukaryota; kingdom Viridiplantae; phylum Streptophyta; class Magnoliopsida; order Asparagales; family Asparagaceae; genus Asparagus; species Asparagus officinalis. The sequence continues at coordinate 7,012 of NW_017974134.1, forward strand.
GTATAGGCATGCAATAATTTCTCATATGCACAAGCGAGTTCATTGATGGATATATCA
>NW_017974135.1:0-2754 GCF_001876935.1 Asparagus officinalis
CCCGTCCTCAGATGCAGCCGGAATGCCAAGAGTCATAAGAGTATCGGCCCAAGCGGCTGGTCCTATGATCGCACTCATATATTAGTCAACAGTCAGGTGAACATAGAGAAGTACGATATCCCTAAATCGTATGCATACCTGCGAGTCCGTCACTCCGAGGCAAGCTGGATATGCCAGGGATCGATATCGGGCTAATCCCAATGGTCGGCGCTGCAATATTAATCCTTCGTCAGTCAGATAAAAGATCAGGCAAGAGGAAGGGAATCAGATATATACCGGTGGATGAATCATTCCCAAAGAATGGTCTCTCGGTTCCTCTGGAAGTCTGCTCAGCCAGCATGTCAGCTAATAAGCCGGCATCGGGCTTCGAGAAGCTTGGCCTATCAGGCTTCGAGAAGCTTGGCCTATCCATCGCAACATCTGCAGGGTAACCTGAATGTTGAAAGATGAGGAAAGCTCGAGAAAATACTTTCAGCAAAAATGGAAGATCTTCCTTCCCCATGCTTGAGGAAAGTAACATTGGATGTAGATATACCTGAATATGGGACTGTGGGCTCAACAATATTCATCTGCTCAAGATCGATGTTTAGATCGATGCCCAAAGACCCGTCGTGAAGGGCATCGCACATCTGTTGCATAAAGCAATCCATGTTATCAACACCAGGGGATACCGAACCCGGTGGGAGTTCGCCCTCTTCGAAGAACCCTGGAGCATAAAACGTGGTTACGAATCCCAAAAGGTAAATCACCTTAAAGCACCAGCAATAAAATGTTACCTTCCCCTCCACCGGCGGTGCTTCCTAAGTCCACCCCGTAAGGACGCTGACCGTCATGGGACTTATGTGCGGTCTTCTTCCTCTTCGGGGCACCAACCCTCCGAGGACCAACGGGTCGGTCATGCGCAGGCCTGTCACACGTTTCAACGTGTGTAGGAGCCCCAACCCTCCGAGGACCAACGGGTCGGTCATGCGCAGGCCTGTCACACGTTTCAACGTGTGTAGGAGCCAACGGCTCATGATCGTCGGCTGTCCTACCTAAAGTGACAATAGCCATTTCATTAAATGAACAAGAGCTGTCATTAATGGAGAAGGAAAATCAAAGAGGCAGGACAAACCGGTATCGAGTTCTTCTCGGTCGGTATCTGCATCCACATATTCTTCCTCGGAGGTCTCGTCCTCGTCACCCGTAGGAAGGAGCTCTTCATCATCGGTGAGAAGAGATTTGGCACGTCCCTTTCCCCACTTCTGAGTAACCTCAGCCCTGCGAGCAGCCATCATAGCGGCCCGGACCGAGTACTCTGACTGTAACTCGGAAAGGCTCCTCACACTGATGGATTCATAGGCGGAAAGGAACCACTTGCAGCTGAGGAAAGTGGTCAGCGGCTTACGCCTATATGAAGGAAGAGCAAAATGGGCTCCAGTGCAGCCCACCATAGTCCACAGCCACGCTCGTACGCCATCAATCAGTCCTCCCTCAATCTGCAGGCTACGGCTTGGATTCCCGACATACAGTTGGTCATAGCCGAACTGGCGAGCAAAGCGGCAAGGGAGATAAGGCTCTATGTGGCATTGATTCTTCACCCGGAGGACAAGATACCCAACGCGGATGTTCACTAGCCACCGGAAGCAACCAGCGTCGAGAACGGTCCGATCACTTCTAGGTTTCTCCTCGTCAGTCAGCACGTCGCCATAGCGACCTGAAAAGTGAGGGAAACACTTAAAGAACTCCCAGCTCTTACGGACTCGAAGCTCTCGTTGAACATCACTAAACTTGTTCCCGAGCCATCTGCTCTTCTCCAACAGCTGCATGAAGGGGACGGGGATGTCAACAACACTGGGCGCCGACATCAAGTCAGGACGGTGAAGAACGAGCCACGCCATCAGATAAGCGTAAGGAAGCTCGACCTTCGGACAAGTAAGCTCACTCGATGGTTCAGAACCTATATGTGTGAAACTGCTAACTAGACTCCTGAGCCCGCAATGGATGCCAGCAACCATTGCTGGGAGCAGGGAAAGCTCTCTCCCGTAGGCTAGTTGAACTGCAGGGAAGAGCACCTCGATGGGTAGAGCATCTGAAGGCTGGTGCGGGACAACACACTTCTTCAACCAAAGGGCAAGGTAGCCTGCTAATAGAGTCCGGGGCCCTATGGACTTCTGTGCGCGGCGGAGAAAAGAGCGAAACTTGGTCCCCGCGGGAAAAGCTCCCTCAGCCTCCAAGTTCTGGAACAAATAGCAGGCAAACTGTTTCAAGCTGACCTGCCTCTTCCTCTTCGCTTGAGGAGAAGTCTGGACCAAGGAGGTGTGATAATGACAGGTAAGATCCTAGAGAGTGTCATACATGTCGGGAGTATCTTTCTTCATACACTCCAGCTGTTGGTTCGAGGGGAAATACTCCTGATACGGACAATCTCCCATCGGAAGACCCGAAACATAATGCATCTCATGCAAAGCTAGCCCTAGCTCACCACCACTGGTCAGAAAAGTGTTGCTGTCAGGCAGGTAGGTCTCCAGCAGGGCCAAGAAATGGCGACAGCTGACTGGGATTCCGTACATAGCCTAGCTCACCACCACTGGTCAGAAAGGTGTTGCTGTCAGGCATGTAGGTCTCCAGCAAAGCCAAGAAATGGCGACAGCTGACTGGGATTCCGTACATGGTGGCTCGTACGGGCGCATACAACCCACTGCTCTTCAGATCCCTCTCCCAGCGCGCTAAGACGAAATCAGTCATGCGAGCCCACCACCCTTTGGCTAGTGA
>NW_017974135.1:4501-6956 GCF_001876935.1 Asparagus officinalis
AAGCTGCTCAAGAAGCCAACGAAGCTCTCAACCCAGCTGACGCCAAAGTCGCGTCAGATGAAATTCCACCGACCTCCAACCAGGTCAACTCTACTCCCGCCAACGCCTCCACTATTCAGGGCGTTGTGACTCTCTCAAAGAGAGCCCGCCAGAGGCGTCGTCAACGCCTTGCGCGGCAACTCGCTAAGGCGATGGAGTCTACGGACGGATTCCGCTACAACGCGGATCTGAAGAATGGAAGAGGCAAACAGCCTCAACCGCCAATGAACGGCGACTCTTCCAAGCCGCCAAAGAACGAATGGGTCCGCGTCAAACGGAACCGTTCGACACTTGAAGAGCGTATTCGCAAGCACCGCGCGATGTCAGCGCAGGTACGGGCTCAAGCTCATATACTCTTCGGAGTGTTGAGAAGCAGTTTATACTCGTATACTCTTCGGAGTGTTGAGAAGCAGTTTATACTCGTATACTCTTCGGAGTGTTGCCGTTCTTATTTGGCTTATCCTAGCGTTATGACGCCGGCTTCAACCAAGGTTTGGATGCTATTCTTTAAAGTAAAGCACGCCTTGGTGGGATGAAGGATCCTCCTGTGGTACGCGCAGTACTTCGGATCCGCGGTATTATCAGCTTCCTCCTGATTCGTGATGGGCGGCAGCTTAATCTTGTTGTTTTCAAGGAGGGTCTCGAAGATGGCTGGAACGTCTTCGTCCTTGAATGAGTACTCTTTTTGGAACTTCGGATCCAAACTATTCTGCTGTCTTCGGAGCTGGTGTTGTGACGTCTGATTAACGTCAACAACTGTTGTAGGTGCCTTCCCTTCATCATGGGACACGAGACTCGGATTTAGAGGGTTAGTCATCGGTTGGCATCTTTCAACCTTCCTCCTTCTAAGGAATCGTTCGGCCTGCTCTTCGCGCGCCTTCAACTCTCTCCAGGTATTGAGTGGCTCCACTCCCATAACATCCAAGATGTTAATGGACAAATTGTTATGACAGGTTTGCAAGACCTTTTTGTTTCTCATCGAAGAGTGTCCTGGTCGACACTTCAGCATCATCATCGAAGAAATGAGTGAGGAACATGCTCTCCAGGTCCTCCCAGCTGTTGATGCTTCCAAATTTAAGACGTCGATACCAATCGAAGGCAGGCCCACGAAGGGTGCCGACGAATGACCGAACCATCAAGGCTTCATTGCCGGAGATCGTGCCCAGGTGGGACTTGAAGTAAATTAGATGCTGAGTGGGCGAGCCCTTCTCGTCGAACGGCGTGAAGTTGATCAGGTTGAATTTCACCGGAATTAGATGCTGAGTGGGCGAGCCCTTCTCGTCGAACGGCGTGAAGTTGATCAGGTTGAATTTCACCGGATACGGGATCGAATCCCACTCTTTCGGGTAAGGACACGGAATACCAGTCTTCTTTACCTCTTGAGCAGACATTAAAGCATTAATTTTTCCCTCGAGATCCTTCATCTTTTCGTCCTCACCTATATCCTGTTTTGGACAATTTTCGAGAGGAATAATACGGCCACCCCCAGTGTTATCATCATTGGTGGGTCCACCCCCAGCGTCGTTATTTTTAGTGGGGCCACCCCCAGTATTTTTGGGCGGTGCGTCGGCCATGATGATTTCGTCTACTTCCGGATCGCTGTCAACTGCGGCGTTCTGGGTGCGACGGCTGGATTCAACTAGCTGATTCGACAAAGCTCGGATTTGTTGGTCGTGCATTTGTCTCATCTCCTGCATAGCCATTTCCATTTCGATTTTGAATGCTTCTTTCTGCTTGGCTAGAGCATCCTCAATGATTTTGGCGATTTGCTCGGTGTTGATCATGAACACTTCTCGAGCTTGTCCTATACTAGATGTTGTATCATCGGAGGCGAGTGCGGAATAAGAATCTGAGAGTTCGTCATCGGAATGGATTCCTTCATGGATCCCCTGGTAATCGTTATGTCCGACGGCTTCTAGCTGAAGCTGAGTGTAGGCATCGAAAATTGCCTATAGGTCTCCACGAACGGTTCAGTGTTAAAGAGCAACGATGAACGTCACCATCCGATCCACAGGAGTCCAATTGACGTCGACGAACGACTAAAGCGAATCGACGAGCTACGTGAGCAGATAGGATTTCGGAACAACGGAGACCCGGATCAATCGGGAACCCGGCGGTGTTCACAAAAAGGACACCGCCCTTCATGCCTCGATCACTCTACAGACAATCCAACCACCAGAGTGGGTCGAGCTCTTCGTCAAGCATCCAAAGCACCTGGAATCACTCAAATCCGAGTCCGGATGAAGAATCTACAGGGAAAACAATCATACACCTCAAAACGGAGTCCCGTCAAGTCGAAACACCCCGGGGGTGTCTAGGAAAAACCTAGACACCCCAGGGGTGTCTTGGCCTGGCCGAGACACCAGGGGGTGTCTAGGCCCCCTAGAGGCCCCCTAAGGCCTATAAATAGACCCCT
>NW_017974136.1:0-13119 GCF_001876935.1 Asparagus officinalis
CGACAAAGCACCGGATAAACCGAAGATCGAAGGAGCCGAGAGTTGAAGCAAACCACAGGTCCCTTAGGCAGACTGAAGGTTGGACCAATCATATCCAAAGTATTCCGGTCTCTCCTATAAAAGAAGCGAGTCTGAAACACTTTGGAGGGGGTATCTGTAGGCATCAAAAATTGCCAATAGGTCCTCGCACACAGCTCGGTATTAACGATCGACGATTGAACGTCACTACCCGGTTCACAAGGGTTCAAATGACGCCGGTGAACGATTGAAGCGAACCGACGGACTATGTGAGCCGACAGAATGTCAGAATCACGGGGATATGGATTGACCGGAAACCCCGCGACCGCTGCAAAAGGACCAACGCCCGCCGTGTCCCGATCTGATAATCCAACCATCGGGGCCTACAGAGCTCATCGCCAAGATTCCAACGCATCCGAAATCATTCGAATCCGAGTTGGGACGGCGGATCAACGGCAAATACACCTGGGAACACCTCGGACCAGACTGAGACACCCAGGGGCATCCCGGCCAGGACGAAACACCCGAGGGGTGTCTTGGCAAAGCCAAGACACCCCAGGTGTCTCGGCCAGGCCGAGACACCCCAAGGGGTGTCTCGGCCTTGGCCGAGACACCCCCAAGGGGGTGTCTCGGCCCTTGGCCGAGACACCCCAAGGGAGGTGTCTCGGCCATGGCCGAGACACCCCCAAGGCGGGTCCTCAAGAATGGTCCCCCTCTCCTTTGGCTATTAAATAGCCCTAGCTGCCTCAGGTTGAAGGCTCTTGATTGTTGTTCGAGTGAATCCAAGGCTGAAATTATCTGCCAAGGATCGCCTTCTTCTGAGCGGCCGAACCCGCCGGACCTTAGGATTCGGGAGTTTTTCTAATGAGAGCGCGAAGCCCTGCTGGAGCGAGCGAGTCAGAGGCATCTAACATCAGTCCTCCCCCCGTTCTTCATCCCTTTCTTCTATTTTCCCTTAGTGTTGCCTTAGCGTGATACAAAGAGAGCGAGTGTCTCGCTTTAGCCGCAGACATAAGCTTTACACTCTGAGTATCCCACGCGGATCGACGGCTTCGTTTCCAGTATCCCTCCGAGATAGAACGAAAACTCTGCCGCATTTCTCCAGACCAATCTGATGCCCCGCGTGGGCCACGATATCAACATCCCCCGTCACAGGCAAAAGACCCACGCAGCCAGAGATGTCAGAACAGATCTTGCGTTTGTTGAAAAGAGTTGATACTATTTTGTTTTCTTGTGTTATCGGTCTTATAAAAAGACACCTTTTATTTCATTCAACGATTGAAGTTGCTAATGAATGCACGCAATGAATAGCAGCAACTTTTTCCGCAAACAACTTGGAGAGCAAAATCAACGCGTTGATGAACGCTCAAGAGGTAAAAAGGTCCGGCATACCATGTCCATATCCAAGGGAGTGGGAATCAATTCCATATCCGGCAAAGTTCAATTTAATCAACTTTACGCCGTTTGATGGAAAGGGTTCCCCTACCCAACACTTAATATATTTTAAGTCTCACTTAGGAATAATCTCCGGCAATGAACCCTTGATGGTACGGTCATTCGTTGGCACTCTTCGCGGAGCGGCCTTCGATTGGTATCGTCGCCTCAAGCCGGGGAGCATCAGCAGTTGGGACGACATGGAGGACGTGTTTCTGACGAACTTCTTCGACGACGACACTGAGGTCTCAATCAGCACTCTGTTTGAGGAGAAACAGAAGAATGGTGAGACAGTCGAGAACTTTGTGAAGAGGTTCCGGAATAAAGCAATGAATTGTAGGGATCCGGTTAGCGAAGATTTCATCCTCGAGACCTGTCACAACAATCTTTCCTTGGACATCCTCGACGCTATAGTAATGGCACCACCAAAGACCTGGAAGGATCTGAAGGTGCGAGGAGAATGAGCCGAACGATTCCTCAAAAGGAAGAAGGCGGAAAGGGGTCAAATAGCTAATAATGCCCCGCAACCAAACTTTGCCCCTAAGGGAAAAGGAAAAGCACATGCAAATGCCGTGAACGCAAATCAAACGTTCGAGGTGCAAGCGCAGCCACAACAGCAGCAGCAAAAGGCGCCTCAACAATCAAGGTGGCAACAGCAGACCCCGAAGCCAAAAGCCTCGGAGCCAAAGTTCCCAAAAGTCTATTCGTTCAGAGAGGATGAAGTTCCCGGTATCTTCAAGTACCTCATTGAGAATAATAAGATCAAATTGCCTCCAGTTCAGGATCAGGAAGATGCTAAGAGAATCAATGATCCAAAATACTGCGCATTTCATAGAGCGGTGCACCATCCTACCAAGGTGTGCTATGCCCTTAAGGACAAGATCCAAGCTCTAATCGATGTCGGGGTCATCACAATGAAGCAGCCGAAGGAGAAGAGAGTGGGAGCAAATGCAGTATCGATTAGCTTCGGTTCTGTTCCCTTAAACTGGTTCCAGCATGAACCAGTAATAAATGCAGCAGTAAAGATAGTGAACGATGATCCTCACAAACAACGCCAGAAAGGACTTGTGCCACACACAGCTCCTAATGGTAAGATTCTTTGGGTCCATCCAGATTTGATTGGAGACGAACAATGGACTGGAACCTCTTCTAAGAAAAAGTCAAAAGGAAAAGGTAAGTCTTGTTGTGGAGCTTCGGCTATTCCAGGGAAAGATGACGAAGAAATTCCCGCCTTCCCGCTTTCTGAAGATGAACAGGAGGCCTTTGCAACCCGAAGTGGGAATGAGTATCACTACAAGTACCTTGATGCTTCCGAGCAATTAGGCACCAAAACCACTCCTTCCAAGACGTTGGCAGAACTGGGAATTGCAGCAACTCCCCCGATGCCTGTAACTACGGAGAAAGTCCAGCAGAAAGAGAAGGGGAAAGAGCCTTTACGCACAGAGGCCCAAAACCCGAGGCAGTCTCGATACAAACATCCGATTGGGAGAGACAAACCGGGAAATGCGAGCTCTCCACCCCATTTCGACATCATGGCGTAATTGGCCAATATCCCGGCTAGGATAACTCTGTACGAGCTATTGCGTCTTTCCAAAGACACAAGGAAGGCGTTACAAGAGGCCTTGAGCGACTCTGAAGCTTTCTTAACTCGAATCAAGCCATCTCCTGAAGGACCAGAGCCTTCAGCTCAGCACTGCAATCTCGCGGCGCATCATTTTCCATGCATCTCTTTTACCAAAGAAGACATGCAGACAAAGAACTCGAAGCATGATCGGCCCTTGTATTTCACCGGGCACATTGGCTCCAGCACGGTCAACCGGATCCAAGTTGATCCGGGTTCTGCTGTTAGCATCATGCCATTCCGATTGATGCATCATCTCGGAATCCCGACTAGCAAACTAGCCTCCACTGGCACTACGATTTACGGATTCAACACCAGTGGGTCTAGACCCTTGGGGAAGATTCGAATCAAATGCCAGATCGGGAATTTAAAATCAGAAGTTACCTGCTATGTGATTGACGCAGAAACGTCCTATAACTTACTGTTGGGTCGACCTTGGATCCACGGTAACCTTATAGTTCCGTCAACTCTGCATCAATGCCTCAAGTACGTGGACTCAAATAATGAAGTCAAGACGGTGGTCGCGGATAAGCAACCGTTTAAGGGATTGGAGAACTATTTCACCGATTCCCTTCTTTACGGCGCTGAATCCGATACTGAATCACCGGCCCAAGGAACGGACAGCGGAGATGAAGCTGATACCGAACCAGGGCTTGATTATGATGGTGGTTTTGTTCTTAATGACATTGTACCCATTGTAATCAATCTTGACGATGATAAATCATCGGAAAATAGTTGTAATTGGCAACTTGCCGAAGAACTATCAATAAACGATGATTTAGAGTATTTGATGTGTCTGGATGACGTCACTAAAGAGCTTTGTGATAATCCTGACCTGCATATGCCTCTTCAGTCATTTTGTCTGACGAAAAAGCAGGTACAAGATCCATGCGGAGCAACACTTGTCATCCCCGCTGGAATAGGGGGTGGAAAAGAAGTCGTCTACGGCAAAGGAAAAGAAGCTCCAATACCCGATCACTTCTTAGAAGAGGAAGATGATGATGATAAACCTGCTCCTCACTTATTCAGGTATGACGCAAAAGCGCGCGATCTAATGGAGAAGTATGGGTATGACTTCACACTTGGAGAAGGTCTTTTCTTTGGTCGAGGTCCACGAGTTCCACCTCGAATGGCCTATGTACCGAAGGGGAAACCCGATGATTATTATCGTCATAAAAGAGGTCTTGGCTATGTCTCCTCATCCGACGACGAATGTTGCTGGCAAATCATCGATCAGATTGCTAACAAGGCTAGAAAAGGATACTCTTCCGACTCTGCGGCTTGGGATTCCGACGCTAGCCTTGGTGAAATGTTTAAAAATTTGATGTCGAACATGGTCACGGTCGATCCTACCACAATAGAGGAGGACGACCAGATGCCGACATGGGAAGATCCGTGGGTTCATCATTTAAACATGCAGTACGATGATAGGTTTGAGCAAAGAGAACCTCCTACCGAAGATCAAGTAGTCCAGGTGAATATGGGAAGTGAGGAAAATCCGAAGCCGATATTCATTAGCGACAGTCTCCTACCCGAGGAGAAGGAAGAGTTAATCTCTCTTATCAGGGAGTACATCGATGTGTTCGCCTGGAATTATGAAGACATGCCAGGGCTCGATCCAAACGTAGCAGTGCATCGCCTCAATATTAAGTCGGATGTCAAACCTGTCAAACAACAACAAAGACGGTTTCGTCCGCAAATGATGGAGGCGATCGAAGCTGAGGTTAAAAAGCTTGTCGACTCTGGCTTCATTAGGGAAGAGCAACATCCAGAGTGGCTTGCCAATATTGTCCCGGTCCTTAAGAAGAACGGGAAGATCAGGGTCTGTATTGACTTTAGAGACCTCAACACTGCTTGCCCAAAAGATGATTTTTCCCTTCCCATCATGGATGTTATCATCAACAATACGTGCGGGTTCGAGAGGATGCCTTTCATGGATGGTTTCTCGGGTTATAACCAAATAAAGATGCATCCAGATGATGAAAAGCATACCGTGTTTAGAACGCCTCTCGGCGTCTTCTGCTACATGGTTATGCCCTTCGGCTTGAAGAATGCAGGTGCTACATATCAACGAGCCATGTCAAAGATCTTTCAAGAGCATCTCCGAAAGACCGTCGAATGCTACGTAGATGATTTGGTCGTGAAAAGTCGTGATAAAAAAGATCACATTAAGGACTTGAAGACCATGTTTGACTTGATGCGAGCCCATCAATTGAAGATGAATCCTACCAAGTCTTTCCTCGGAATGTCTAGTGGTAAATTCCTGGGATTCGTCGTCACCACCAAAGGTATTCACATCGATCCTGATTAGGTAAAGGCGATTAATGAATTGCAGCCTCTGAGAAATCTCAAGGAGCTCAGAGGATTGCAAGGGCGATTAGCTTATATTCGTCGGTTCATCTCGAACCTCTCAGGAAAATGCCAACCATTCTCCAAGCTCGCAAAGAAGGGCGTGTCTTTTGTATGGGATGACGCTTGTCAAAAGGCATTCGAGAGTATTAAAGAATATCTCTCGAAACCTCCTGTACTCGTTGCACCGAAATCGGGCAAACCGTTCTTGATTTATGTCAAGGCGTTACCTGGTTGGACAGACCATTTATGTCATTTCTAAAGTTAATCTGGTTCGAGTATTCATGACTCAACCAGCTTCCATGAGCTGGCGATTAGCGAAATGGGCCTTACTCTTGTCCCAATACGACTTACATTTTAAACAACAGAAGTCGGTAAAAGGGCAGGCCATCTGTGATCTCCTGGCAGCTAATCCAACTACGGACACCGCCGAGATATATGACGATCTACCCGATGAAGCCCACGAAGTCAACGCGACTTCACACAAACAAGTATGGCGTTTGTACTTCGATGGCGCTTCCAGAGCAGCTATTGTCACAAGTGCTCCTGGAAGTTCTAAGATTTCTTCCGGAGTGGGAGTTGTCTTAGTTTCCCCAGGAAAACATGTGATGCCTCGAGCCTACTCGCTAACCGAGCCATGCTCGAATAATGTAGCAGAGTATAACGCATTGATTATAGGACTCAACTTCGCTAAGGAGCTGGGGGTTGAGTATCTCGAGGCTTTCGGTGATTCTCAGCTAATAGTCAAGCAAGTCCAAGGAGAATATGAAGTCCGAAGTCAAGATTTAATACCATACCATAAGATGGCAGTGGAGATGGCGGAATCATTCGAAGGATTCTTTATCGAACATATTCCACGACTACAGAATACCTATGCAGATGCGTTAGCAGCATTGGCCGTATCTCTGGCACAACCTCCCGAAACAGAGCAGTTTGTTACGGTAAGAACTCACCAACTTCTAATACCACTTTACAATGAAGATGCCAAGGAAGAAGAGGTTCAAGAGGCGCACGCTACTCAAATCGAGTTTGAACCACGAGATTGGCGTTTCCCCATCATCGACTACGTCTTGCATGGAATCTTGCCAGAAGATGTGAAGGAAAGAGAGTCGATCCGGCGAAGAGCACCAAGATTCTACTATAACACGGAGAATCGAACGTTATACCGCAGGGGGTACGATGAGTTGCTATTGCGTTGCCTATCAACCAAAGAAGCTGAAGAGGTTCTTAGGGAGGCGCATGAAGGAGAGTGTGGCGCACACCAACCTGGTCCCAAGCTCTACGATCGCATCAGAAGAATGGGGTATTTTTGGCCTTCCATGATGAGTGATGCAATTCATATGCCCGAAAGTGTAATGCATGTCAAATACACGGGAATTATATGCACCAACTGTTCGCGTGGAAAACTGTAGCTTTCTTCATTAATGAGATAATTGTCATCTTTGTAGGCATCAAAAATTGCCTATAGTTCTCCACAACCGGTTCAGTGTTAACGAGCGACGATGAAGAAGAATTTATATTCTATTCCGGAACAAAGAAGGAAAGGGACTCTGAGGTGGATCTCACCCCAGAAATCCGAAAGGTGAAACTAAGAGTGCGGATCTCCACTCTAGAATCAAAAAGATTCGGATCCCTAACTGTCGGAAGGTTTGATTATCGAATAAAGATGAATTCTCGGTTTATCGAGAATTGAATCGTGGTTTTGGTCCGGAACTGTAGGAAGTTTGACCAAGTGGGAGGTTGAAGGTGACCTAACTGTAGGAAGGTTTGATCACTCGATTTGAAAGTGGACTCTCGTTCATTGGAGGAATCTGCAGAGGTTTTTTGTTTTGCGTCCTAACTCTGTAGAAAGGTTTGCCAAATGGAAGGGTTAGACGATCCTAGCTGCTAGGCAAGGTTTGATCGCTTGATTGTGGACCTCTTCGTTCAGGGGCAGAATCGAGAGGGGATTTTGCTGTGAGTCCTAAAACTGTAGAAGAGTTGACCAATCGCGGAACTTTACGTCCATGACTCTAACAGAGAGAGTAGTTGAGCTGCACAGACACAGTGAGAACTTGAATGGGGAGTCCTTATTCATTACATTGCTGTGGTTTTGGAACTTCCGCTTACATGAAAATCGTCCACCCCATGTTCCTCTGCGAGAACTGGTTCGCGACATTATTTATCAGTATAAATAACCGGGAGTATCCTTAAGAATATTAGGTAATATTCTCCAGGCATTCCGTCAAAAGTGGGGAAACAGTTTAACATCATATACCTATTGGAGTATTAAGAAGCCAGGTTTATACTCGTATACTTTTCTGGAGTGTTGAGAAACAGTTTATACTCGTATACTCTTTGCGAGTGTCAGGAAGCAGTGTTATACTCTTATACGGCGGGTTTTGCCGTTTTTTTTGCTTACCTTTAGCGTTATAACGCGGCCTCGACCAAGGTCTGATGCTATTCCTGAGAGCAAAGCAATCCTTGGGTGGGATGAACAACCTTTCTGTGGGTATGACAGTACTTTGGCGTCCGTGTGTTATTCAGCTTCCTCCTGATATCGTGATAGGTGGTAGCTATTGATCTTGTTGCCCTTCGAGGAGCATTCGAAGATGGTTGGAATTCACCCCTAAGGGCCTATTTATAGGAAAAGAAGGGGGTAGCGGGTTGGTTGAGTCACACCCTAAGGGGTGCTCGGCTCAAACCGAGACACCCCTTGGGGTTCCTCGGCCATGGCCGAGACCCCCCCATGGGGTTCTCGGCCACGGCGAGACACACCCCTAGGGTGTCTCGGGCCAGGCGAGGACACCCCATGGGTGTCTCGGCATGTGCTGAGACACCCCCCTTGGGGGTGTCTCGGTTGTGGCCGAGACACTCCTTATGGGGGTTCCGGCTATTGGCCCAAGACCTGTTTGGGTTCCCCCGTTCAGCCCGGGGGCCGTGCGTGTTCCCGGTTGACTTCGCGGTTGATCGTCTCCGGATTCGAGATTTGAGTGATTCCGGGTGCCGTTGGTGCGCACGCAAGAGTTTTGACCGCTCTGGTGATTGATTATCTGTAGATACGTGGTCGAGGCATGAAGGTGCGTTGTCCTTTTTGTGAACAGTGCCGGTTCAGAGTTCGCTGTCCGGGTCTTCGTGCATTCCGAAGTCCTATCCCTCATGTAACTCCGTCGATTCACTTCAGTCGTTCGTCGACGTCGATTAGCTCATTTGATTGGGTTGGTGACGTCCATCGTATGGTTTAGGTCACGAGTTCATGATCAGAGGTTTTTTTTTTGTGCAGTTCTTGGTCGTTAAGATCTGGTTTGTTATATAGACCTATCTCTTTTAGTGTGAAATACTTGTGAGCCGTTATATCTATCGATCTAACCCAGAAATTCAAACCAGCTTCCGAGGCGGGGTCTAGACCCTTGGGGCGATAAATTTCGATCATCAAAGTGGCCCCTGGTAAAAGCTGTCTATCTTAATGTAGAGTCGGTTGATTATAAAAGTAAGCAAAGTTACGTTGGCCATCGTTCTGATTGACGTGTCAAAGAGAAACACGTCAGCCCCTATTAACTAACTTAACTGTTGGGGGTGGGTTTTTCGCTGATGCCCTTGTTATATTTATATTGTTTGGTGCTGGTTACGGTCGAATGGGAATTACGGTCACCGGTAAACCTACTTTATACGTCCCGCGCACGTCAACGTTTAGCATGGCAATCGCTCAAATACGGTGCGACCTCAATTATTATTATTTGAAGTGCAAGGATCCGTGGTTTTGGGGTTGGCGCGGATAAGCAACCGCGTTTAAGGGTATGTTGGAGAACTAATTTCACACCTGATTCCTTCTTATAGCGGTTGGCGACTTGGATCGCGATAGCTGAATATCCCGGACCGCATCATAACAGGAACGGAGCAAGTCGCGGAGGATGAAGGACTGATGAAAATAACATTTTTGAATACTAGTGGGCGTTTTTTATTGATGTTTGTCTGGTATAAATGTTGAGTTTTCGGCTATCTCTAATACATTTGTTGTCTTAAATCCGCTTGCAGAAGGATATCAACACGAAGACCTATTGTGGATAATCTCAATGGCTTGACAGATGTTGAGATGAGATTAAATAATGCAAGTGGAAAATAGCCTAATAATTGAACTAATAAAATACTAAAAACATGCCAAAAGCGAGAATTATCACTATCAATTAAAAAGTCCGATGGTAACTCTTAGAGTATTCGATGTGTCTTGATAAATAAAGTTGAGTAATGATCACTCAAACCATATGCTCTTCATGAAACACCACATATCTTGCAAATATAACATTATTGATATCATAAATATTAGTATAATGTTAATAAAACTTTGAGGTTGTAATTTATTAAGGAGGGGTGCCCAATGTTGATAATAAAAAATATAGTTATTTAGTTCCAGAGTGCAATTGTGGAAGATGTAATATGCTATCTACAACAGATTAATTTATGGAATGACGAAAGGGCTAGAGTACAAGAGTATATCCAATGTCTGATGTTAGTAAACACCTTTTATCAACCGCGAGGCGGGAAATGAACCGGGGAGAGAGTTGGACATAATGATAGGGTATCGGTGCCTAACCGGGCAAAGGAAAACAAAGCTCTGATAAACCTTGATCATTCGTAGAAGAAGAAGACGATGAAGATAAACCTGCCCCTGCATCTACTTTAGATATGACGCAAAAGCGCCGATCGTAATGGAGAAGTATGGTATGATTCAACCCCTTTGGAAGAAGGTCTGTTTCTTGGTCGAGTCCACGAGTTCCACCTCCGAATGCCTATGTACCGAAGGGGAACACATCGATTAATTATCGTCCATAAAAGAGGTCGTTGGCTATGTCTGTCGCTCACTCCCGACGACGAATGTTGCCTGGCACAACATCATCCGATTCAGATTGCTAACAAGGCTAGAAAAGGACTCTCTTCAGAAACTCTTGCGGCTTGGGATTCGACGCTAGCCTGGCTGAAATGTTTTAAAAAATTTGCATTCGAGAATGGTCCAGCGGCTCGATCCTACCACAATAGAGGAGGACGGGACCAGATGCCGACATGGGAGATCACGGGGTTCATCATTTAAACATGCGAGTCAACGATGAATAGGGTTTTGAGCAAAGAGAACCTCGCCTCCCCCGAGATCAAGTAGTACCAGGTGAAATATGGAAGCTGAGGGAAAAATCCGAAGCCGATAATTCATTAGCGACAGTCTCCTACCGCGGGAGAAGGAAGATGTTAAGTCTCCATCTTATCAGTGGAAGTACATCGAGATGTGTTCGCCCTGGAATTAGTGAAAGACATGGCCAGGGACTCGATCCAAACGTAAGCAGTGCAATCGCCTCAATATAAGTCGGATGTCAAACACTTCGAACAACAAACAAAGATGGTTTCGTTCGCCAAATGATGAGGCGTCGAAGCGAGTTAAAGCTTGCCGAACTCTCGCTTCATTAGGAAGAGGCATACATCCAGAGTGGCTTCCATATTAGCCCGGTCCATTCCAGAAGAACGGGAAGATCAGGGTCTGTATTGACTTCTAGAGACCTCAACACTGCTTGCCCAAAAGATGATTTTTCCCTTCCCAATAATGGATGTTATCATCACATACGTGCGGTTCGAGAGATGCCTTTCATGGATGGTTTCTCGGGTATATACCAAATTAAAGATGCATGCCAGATGATTGAAAAGCATACCCGTGTTTAGAGACGCCTCTGCGTCTTCTAGCTACATGGTTATGCCCTTCGCTTGAAGAATCAGGTGCTACATATCAACGACCCAGCAAAGATCTTTTCAAGAGCATCTCCGAAAGACCTCGAATGCTACGTAGATATTTGTCCGTGAAAAGTCCGTGATAAAAAGATTCACATTAAGGACTTGAAGACCATGTTGATGCGTTGATGCGAGCGCCATCATTGAAGATGAAATGCCTACCGCAAGTCTTCCTCGGAATTCTAGTGGTAAATTCCTGGGATTCGTGTCAACACCAAAGGTATTCACATCGATGCTGATTAGGTAAAGGCGATTTTATGAATTCAGGCCTCTGCGAAATCTCAAGGAGGGCTCAGAGGAATATTGCGTCGGTTCATCCTCGAACCTCTCAGGAATGCCAACGCATTCTCGAGCAAGCTCGGCAAAGAAGGCGTGTCTTTTGTATGGGATGAAGCTTGTCAAAAGGCATTCGAGATATTAAAGAAGTATCTCTCGAAACGTTTCCTGTACTGTTGGCCCCGGAAATCGGGCAAACGCGTTCTGATTTATGTCAAGGCGACGAGCCACCTCATTAAGTGGGCATTAACTTGCACCAGATTGACGTAACGCGTTCCATGAGCAGCGCAGTATATTATTTGAGCCGAACCATGGTAGGGCGCCGAATCTCGATATCCTATGATTGAGAGAGAATGCTCGCCTTGTGTTTCTATTCAGAAGATGCGTCATATCTGGTCGCAGACCCATTTATGTCATTCTAAAGTTAATCAGGTTGAATATTCATGACTCAACCAGCTTCCATGAGCTGGCGATTAGGCAAAATGGGCCTTACTCTTGTCAATACGACTTTACATTTTAAACAACAAAGTCAGTAAAAGGGTAGGCCATCTGTGATCTCCTGGCAGCTGAATCCAACTATGGGGGACACCGCCGAGATATATGACGATCTACCCGATGAAGCCCACGAAGTCAACGCGACTTTCACACAAACAAGATGGCGTTTGTACTTCGATGGCGCTTCCAAAGAGGCAGCTATTGTCACAAGTGCTCCTGGGAATTTTCTAAATTCTTCGCGGGAGTGGGAGTTTGCTTAGTTTCCCCAGGAAAACATGTGATGCTCGACCTACTTCGCTAACCGACGCATGCTCGAAATAATGTAGCAGAGTATAACGCATTGCGATTAAGGACTCAACTTCGCTAAGGAGCTGGGGTTGATGTATCTCGAGGCTTTTCGTGATTCTGCAGGCTAATAGTCAAGCGTCAAGGAGAATATGAAGTCCGAAGTCATAGATTTGATACCATAACATAAGATGGCAGTGGAAGATGGCGAATCATTCGAAGGATCTGTTATCGAAAATATTCCACGACTACAGCAATACCTATGCAGATGCGTTAGCAGCATTGGGCCGTATTCTTGGCACAACTCTCCGAAACAGAGCAGTTTGTTACGGTAATAACTCACCAACATTCTAATACCTACTTACAATGAAGATGGCCAAGGAAGAAGAGTTCAAGAGGCGCACGCTACTCAAATCGAGTAAGCCACGAGATTGGCGTTTCCCCATTCATCGACTACGTCTGCATGGAATCTTGCCAGAAGATGTGAAGCGAAAGAGAGTCGCGACTCACGGCGAAGAGGCACCGAAGATTCTAGCTATAACACGGAAGACGAACGTTAATACCGCAGGGGTATCGATGACTTGGCTATCTGCGTTGCCTTCATCAACGCAAAGAAGGCTGAAGGGTCTTAGGGAGGCGCATGAAGGAGAGTGTGGCGCACACCAACTGGTCCCAACTACGATCGGCATCAGAAGATGGGGTATTTTTGCCTTCCATGATGATGAGCAATCATATGCCCGAAAGTGTATGCATGTCAAATACACGGGAATTGATATGGCACCAACTGTTCGCGTGAAAACTGTAGCTTTCTTCATCTAATGAGATAATTGGTCATCTTTGTAGGCATCAAAATGCCTATAGTTCTCCAACAACCGTTCAGTGTTAACGAGCGA
>NW_017974137.1:0-4091 GCF_001876935.1 Asparagus officinalis
TATGCTTCAATTTATTTACACTAGTACACAAAAATAATGAGGAGAAGATAATCAGAGGAGGATTTCAAGTTCAAATAATAAAGGTAAAATCTCTTCGAAAGTCAAGCGTCCCTAATTACTATCTCCTCCGACTATTAAATATTAAATGTACATTCTAAATAAAATGATAATTATTTCATATTCTTTCCAAATAAAAACATACAAAAATAGCATGTATGCATATCACGTGCATTTGAACGTATCGATTTCTAGTATATATTTATAATGTTCTTCGCCTATCATCGCTGTTTGTAAAATTAACACATCAAACAATATACTTAATTGTATGTTCTATTTTATTAATGACTCGTATTTCTTCGATTTTCGAATTCAAAAATCAGTTACCCGCGCGGGATAAAACCAACAAACCGAAGGATCACAAGAAAAATCAAAACTAAAGAATCTCTATCACTCCAAAATCACCAAATCCCATCTATTAACAGCATTTGAAAAAAAAAAATTTAAAAAAAGAAAAAAAAAAATCAAACCCACCCGGCTCTCCTATAAATCACCCCCTACATGATCCATTCCTTCTCCATTGCTCATCCCCACTCCTCACCGAAAAATGGCCTCCTCGCTCTCCTCCCTCCTCCCCCTCCTCCTCCTCTCTCTAACCTCCTTCGCCGCCCTCTCCCTCGCAGACTACCCCCTCCCCTACAACTTCACCCACGTCTGCGACGCCAAGCGCTACGCCTCCCTCAACCTCAGCATCCCCGACTTCGCCTTCTGCGACAAATCGCTGTCGTACTACGTTCGCGCGAAGAATCTCGTCGACAGTATGAATCTGACGGAGAAGGCGAAGCAGCTGGGGAACAATAACAACGGGGAGTGGTACGCGGTGGCGGCCGGAGTGCCGAGGCTGGGGCTGCCGGCGTACAACTGGTGGTCGGAGGCTCTGCATGGGGTGTCCTACATTGGAGGGGGGACTTCTTTCGGGGGGCCTGATGTTAAGGCTGCTACCAGCTTCCCTCTTCCTATTAACTCTGCTGCTGCCTTTAATGCCACCTTGTGGAGGGAGATTGGCAAGGTATCACATTTTTTTTTTTTTAGATTTTTATTTTTTTATGAACATGTTTATGTTGACGTTTGATTTAGATCCAATACTTTCATTTTTTTTATTTGATCAGATTCCTTTAATAGGTGAATATGTGTGCATACTTAACTATTAGTTTATCATTTCCTCTGATTAATCCAGTTTGTTATATTTTTTATTTTTGTTTCTGGCAATCAGATAGTTGTCAAATAGGTTCATTGCATTTTAATTATATATCATGATCACATCTTGCATGCAACCCCAACCTTGATCTATAAACTTGATTATAGTATGCAGTGTCTAGGTCACATTAATTCACAAATCTTTATGATGCATACTAAACATTGAAGGATTTCCTCAATTATCAATTCGTACTCATTTCATAACTTCCTTTACTTTCTTGACGTCACACTGGCTACTGGTTGCTCCCTTTGACTGCAGACCATCTCCACAGAAGCAAGAGCAATGAACAACCTTGGCTTCGCAGGATTAACATTCTGGAGCCCAAACATCAACCTTGTCAGAGATCCAAGATGGGGGAGAGCCCTCGAAACCCCCGGGGAGTGCCCTACCACGGCTGGTATTTACGCCATTAACTTCGTCAGGGGTCTCCAGGATGTCGAAGGCCAAGAACACAGCAACGATCCTAACTCTAGACCCCTCAAAGTCTCGGCCTGCTGCAAGCATTATGCTGCCTATGATGTTGATTACTGGAGAACTACTGGTTCTATGACAGTTGATCGATTCCATTACGATGCCAATGTGCGGAATTTTTTTGTTGACTTCGTTGCGTCTCTCATGAGTTATATGAACAGCTTATAGAATTTTTGTTGATTTTTGTAGGTGACCGAGAGAGATATGGTTGAGTCTTACCTCAAGCCATTTGAGATGTGTGTGAAGGAGGGAGATGTTAGCAGTGTGATGTGTTCATACAACAAAATCAATGGAGTTCCTGCTTGTGCTGACGGAAGAAGGATGAGGGGAACCATCAGAGATGAGTGGGATCTTCATGGGTATACAATTTTACTTATTTTTAATGATTCTTATCAGGATTCAATGATGATTTTTTTTTGTAGTAATTTTGTTCTTTAATTTTACAGTTATGTTGTCTCTGACTGTGACTCCATCAAGACCATATTTGAGAAGCAACAGTGGTTGGATGACACTGCTATTGAAGCCACGGCTCAAGTTATGCGTGCAGGTATATATGATCAATTTTACTTTTAATTATATATATATAAAAAAAATCCCCATGAAGACTGAATGCGTCTAATTTGTACACGTCACAGGTTTGGATTTGGACTGTGGATGGTACTACGCTCAGTACCTAGAAGAAACAGTGAAGAAAGGGCTGATCAAGGAGAGCGATGTCGACGAGGCCCTGATCAACAACTACATTGTCCTCCTGAGGCTCGGGTGGTTCGACGGAAATCCTCTCTACGATAACCTCAACGCTTCAAATGTTTGCTCAGTGGACAACATGAAGCTCGCGGCGAGCGCAGCAAGGCAAGGAATGGTCCTCCTCAAAAACAAGGGTGACGCATTGCCGCTGAGCCCCCAGAAATTCAAGAGGATCGCCATCGTTGGGCCCCACGCCAATGCCACTGAAGTCATGATCGGGAATTACAATGGCGTCCCTTGCCGTTATATTTCACCTATCGACGGGTTAAAGAAGTACGCGGAGGTTGATTACAGCCAGGGATGCGATGGCGTCCAGTGTCACACTGACAAGTACGTTTTCCACGCGATGAAGAGCGCAGAGGCTGCAGATGCTACCGTCATCGCCGTAGGGTTGAACTTGACGTATGAGCGAGAAGACTGGGATCGAACCGGTTTTGATCTCCCCGGGTATCAAAATCACCTCATCGAGACAGTCGCCAATGTCTCCAAGGGTCCGGTGGTCGTCGTGATTTTCTCTTCCGGAACTATTAATATCAGTTCCTTCGTCAAGTCTGGTGATGTCGACGCGATAATTTGGGCTGGTTATCCTGGTCAGGAGGGCGGACAAGCCGTCGCTGATATCATCTTTGGTGCATATAACCCAGGTATAAACAGGTATTCCGGTGATTTGAGTCTCATCACAATATAATCTCGTATATTTTTTTTTTCTGGTTCAGGTGGTAGACTTCCTGTGACCTGGTACCCATCAGAGTATACGTCGCAGATTCCGGAGACATCTCAACAATTCCGACCAAATGATGAGCTTGGGTACCCCGGACGGACTTACAGGTTCTACAACGGAACAACCCAATTCGACTTCGGCTACGGCCTGAGCTACACCAAGTTCAGCTACAGTTTCGTGAACCCCAACGTCTTGGTCACGAAGAACGTCAACAACGCCAGGCAGTGCTACAACTTCCTCCCCTTCGAAGACAAGCAGTTAACTGACGTCCCCGCGTGCCAGTCTGCGCTGGTGTCCGATCTTGATTGCACCGCCGGGGACGTCAGCGTGCAGGTTTCAGTGACGAACGTAGGGAAGCTCGACGGCAGCGACGCGGTGATGCTTTACGCGAAGCAGCCTCAGGGGCTTATCGGAGCTCCGATCAAGGACCTCGTGGCGTTTGAGAGGGTGTTCTTGAAGGCTGGAGAGAGTAAAGTGGTGAGCTTTGAGATTGATGCTTGCAAGAGGCTGGCTTTTGTTACGGAGTCTGCACAAGAGGTTTTGCCGCAGGGCGAGCATACTCTCCTTGTTGGGGACCAGAAGTTGCCTGTTTACGTTCACTTGCAGAAGGAGGTTTGAGTTTTTTTTGGCGGTGTTTGTCATTCAACTTTCGTGTTGAATGTAATCGAGTTGTTGGTTTAATAATTGGATTAGTGTTTGTTTGTGGGTCTTGATTTTGTTTGTAGATGAACTGTCTCTATTCAAATTGATTTTAGTTCAAGCACCACTGTTTGGTTTCTGAGCTTTGATTTTTTTTTTCCTTTTCTTTTTCTTCAATATTTTTTTCCCTCTCTCTCAATTTCTGGACTATGCTCTGTTTGAGATTAATATGATGTTCCATCAAAATAAATATTTAAA
>NW_017974138.1:0-13223 GCF_001876935.1 Asparagus officinalis
CATTTTGTAGCTAATATTATAAGTGACCTTGTTAGTACATTTGTAAATATATAAATATTTAGCTGTTATCTATTTAGTAATATTATTATATGGTTAATTATTATTATTATGATTATTTTTAAATATTATGAATAAATAAATAAATATTTTGTAATCTTTTCTCTCCCTAATTTACTCTCATTTGAATTCTTTCCATAACTACTCCCTAATCACCCCAAAATCAAGTTCAAATAATTCTCCTGTAATCAAATCAAATCCCCTCCTTTCTCTCTCCAATCTCTTTTCTCCAATAATATCCCTCAAATCCAGCCTCTTTCTCTCTCCAATCACCCTCTCTCTCCTCTTATTTCTTCTTCTCTTTCGTTCTCTCTCTATCAGCTCCCCCCAAAGAAAACTCATCTCCTTCATCTCTCTCCTCTCTCTTGTTTCTCTCTTCGATCGCACAAACACCCGACCTCCTCTGAGTTCCCTCCGACAGTCGAGCTCCGACCTGAGCTCGTGACTGCCAACAACCCAGATCCGCTCACCTCTCTTTCCTTGCACCGCTGCCCCCTCTCGTCCAGCAACCCAACNTTGTGAAAGCGTTTTAGCTGGTTAATTTGGTCCAGGCCCTGTATTATTGGTTGTTAAGGTTAGCTATCTGTGGTGTTCCACAAACTATGGTGAAATTGGTAGCTCCTAACGTCTATGCTCCCTGTTGCTAACTGTTAAGCTCTGCTTGCTTGGCTTATTTGTTCTGTTTGATAGGCTAATTTTTTTTGGTTGTTTAAGCGGTAGGGCTGCTTAGCCAGATCGGCCCTGGTCAACAGAAGGACGTCGGGCATTCATCAGGTCTGGTATTATTTGAGCCTCATGGGTTTTTTGGTTTAGATCCATTCGGGCTCTGCGTTTATCCAAAGGGTTTTATGTACTTGGTGTTCAAGGGTTACTGGGATTAGTGTGCTTTAATGTCTAGCCTCTGTGGTCAAGCTTATGGATTCGCTTGTCTAGCTATAGGTTTAGCCGCCTCTCTTGTTCCTTCTGTTAGCCTTTTTAGTGCCAAGCTGTTAGTCCCAGGGAACCAAGTTAGTTGGGTTTTCTATCTGGGCTTATAACATTGCCTTCTAGTAGATTATGTTTCCAAGGACAGCCCCTAGTCATTGATCATCTTGTCTTCCTCGCGTTCCTCGCAGCCACCGGACGCATTAATTATGACCCTTCACTCCCTTTCCCTGTATCCCATGACAAGACCATTCGAGCGTCCTTAGCCATCAATCTTCCCTCTACCGCCAATTTTTCCCCATTCCTAGCCCGTCATTAACAAGTACACGACCTTCTGTTTTCTGTAACCAGGTAAGGATCATGTGTCTTCACCGGATTGGATTAGGCGCCTGTGTATTACACTTGCCCATGCGCTCGAGGTCATTATCTCCGGGGATTGCCCCCTCATTGGTCTTGTGCTCCTCGTTCCGACCTACTGAATGGTTCCCGTTCCAGATAGCTTCCGGCCCTGCAACATTCAGGATGGCTGTCTACCATTCGCTCTCCTCCACTATTGAGGTTGCGGCTGGCCATCTTTTGGACCGAGCTCAGAGAGATGCAGGCGTTATTCGCTTCCAACGTCTGGGCATGGACTATGCAGAGTCAAGCGGTAGTCTTTATTAAATAGTGGTTTCATATTGGTTAATATTCCCTCTGGCTATGAGGGCTACTATAGATCAATGCCGTCTGTAAGCTCGAGTCCTGCTTAAATCTTGGGTCCTCGTGTTCTGTGGCAGAGCAGTGCTTTTTTGGCGGAGCGACCTGCACATGTAACCTCAACCGTAAATTTTCGACTCAGCTATTTAAATCAATTTTCTAAGTCTATTTTAAAATATTATTATTTATTATTTATTTAATATTTTTTTGCTTAATTTCTGTGAATTTTCTTGGAGTTCTCAAAATTAATATAAATTAATAAAATATGATATATGTCTTATTATTTTATTGAATTTGCTAAATTATTAATGTATATTGGTTTGATGTATTATATATAATTCATTTTGTAGTCTAATATTAATAGAGTGACCTATGTTAGTACATTTGTAAATATATTAAATATTTAGCTGGTTATCTATTTAGGTCAATATTATATATGGCTTAATATATTATATGATTATTTTAAATATTATGAATATAATAAATAATATTTGTAATCTTTTCTCTCCCTAATTTTACTCTTCATTTGAATCTTTTCCATAACTACTCCCTTAATCGACCCCCCAAAATCAGAGCTTCAAATCATACTTTAACTCTCTTCAAATTAAATTCTCGTCCGTTAATCAAATCAATTTTCCCTCTTCTCTCTCCCAATCTCTTTGTCTGCCAATAATTTATCCCTCAAAATCCAGCCTCTTTTCTCTCTCAATTCCACCCTCTCTCTCCTGCTTATTCTTCTTCCTCTTTCGTAGTCTCTCTCTAGATCAGCTCTCCCCAAAGAAAACTCTCTCATCTCCTGCATCTCTCTCCTCTCTCTTGTTTCTGCTCTTCGATCGCAATAACACCCGACCCTCCTGTGAGTTTCCTCTCGACTAGTCGATGCTCCGACTCTGAGTCCTTGTGACTGCAACACACAGATCCCGCCTCACTCCTCTTTCCTTGCAACCCGCTGCCCCCCTTACTCGTCCAGCAAGCCCAACTGTCCCCTGAGCTCCCCGACGACCTGTTCCCACCACGAGCTCGATCGCCCGCTCCAGGCGCTCCTCGACGAACTCACCTCCCGACAGCCTGCTGTTGGAGCTTTGCCACCTGAGCTCCACTCTCCCCAAGCTCCACCGCCTCTCACCCCGCTCCGACCGTCCAAAGCTCTTCTCGATCACCCCCGAATCTCAACCACCGACGCCAGCTCCTACACCCGCCGTCCCTGTGATCCGCTCCGACGCCTCACCAACGATCTTGACCGCTGCCTCCCGAGCCCCTCCTCAGCTCGCCCCTCCGCCCCCTCAATTGCCCTGGCTTCCTCCTTCCGCCCTATAGCGCCCGTCTCACGTCCTGCTTCTTCTCCCCTGAGCTCCGCGTTTCCGACGAGTGCTCCACGTCTCCAGCTCCCCTTCCTTCCGCCACCAAAACCAGCCCCAGGGACCCTCCTCCTAATCTTCCTCCTCGCCGTCCCCGCGTAACCTCCCAGCTGCCGCTTCCGTCCCTCGCGCGCCCGTGTCCCCAGATTCGGACGGTAACTGAGCAGCATGTTCGACTACGGCCAGCTGTCCCAGCCCCGTCTGTCGCTGCCAGGCCAAGCAGCACGCCACCGCCGTCTTCCCCCTGCCGCGGCCGCAGCCGCTGGCGCTCGACGTTGTCGTCCAACATCGGCAGGCCGCTCCCGTCGTCTCTATCCCCGCCTATCGCGTGCACTCGTCGAATCAGACCCCCACGGGTCTCGTTAGGGCAAGATGCCCGCAACCTTAATTATTTCATGTTTTACAATTATTAGTTTAAAATCGTAAATGTATTGATGGTGACTTGCCATTTCAATATTTATATTCGTTAGTAATGGTTAATGTAAATTATGTCTGATGATATCATTATTACCTGCGTGGATTGCCTGACTATGCAATAGCTGTTGTGCGAACTTGTTGTCTTTATCACTTAGTTGTTATCCGATAGGAGAGACTATGTACACGAAGTACGACTTTGCTGTTAAAAAGTATTGATTTCATAAGCCGTTGCCTTCAAAAGGATGGCCTATACTCGTCGACACGATATCCCGATGCGAGGGAGTCCCCGAGTTCCTTCGATATCGCATATTCCCGATTGAGAAATTTCCCTTGATTAATTATTTTATAGCAATTTTTTGGGCAACTAGACCGTGCCAACTCTTGACTTCGCGACGTGTTGTGGGTCAACGGGTTATGTGCATAGTTTGTACAGAAGTCGTTCCACCGGTAATTTCCGTGTCTAGTGTCTTAATATTTCATGTACCAGGTTGCCTAATTAATATGCCAAACATTGGGCGTTTATACAGGGGGATTGACGGCGGGGTTATAGCCATGATATATTGTATATAAACGGGCACAGCGCTTTCTTGTTATCGTGATATCGTGAGTGTTATGTACATGGGCCAGAGGTCCAATACTTGACTTGAAGGCGACCCCCGGACGACTTTACGGGGACCCGATTATATACATCAAAATATTCTTCCCCAATTCAAATAACATGTCGATTCTTGGCTAAGTATGATTCTTGTGAGATGTAGGCCGGTTGTACTCCTTTTCATACCTAGATCGGGTTTAATATTTAATTATCTATAATTTGAGACATATGGTATATACATGAGGGTTTCCTTGTTTGGATTATTTCGCTCGACGTACTACGTCTCGAGTTGTAGATTTTTAAGTATTAATTTCATCTAGTGTATGAACATGTTACTTGGATGATTATTTTGATCGCTAGTTGCATGATTTCATTACCCGGTTGATTTACGGATTCTTATGATTATCATGTTTTGGTAGTGGATTTCATGTTGATTTTGTTGGATTCTTAGTTGTACGTCCTTTTATCATTTCTATTATTGTATCGATTTCTGTTTTGGTTTCCGTTAGTTCGTTATTTTTCTTTGTGGGGTCGGGTCTTGCTGTGCGCCATGCACCTGACGTACACCTGTTTTCTCTGGTGTACGTCAGACTTAGAGGAAGAACAGGTTCAGCCGGGAGATCATTAGGAGCCAGAGGATACTCAGCAGGAGTGTCTTGTAGACGGAGCAGAAGAATAAGCCGAAGTCTAGTCGTCTCTTTTGTTATATGCTGGTCATTGTTACTTTTGTAGTCTCTTTTGTTATATATATTTCTTCTCAATCTAATACGTCGCGGGCTTGTTCACGTCCCGATTCCCGGGTATTTTGGGAAGCGGGGCGTGACAGGTTTTTTTGGTGGCCCATGCAGGTCACGGTCCCGAGTCATCACTAGTAAGAATATGGTAGACAATTTAGATACATATCATATTTCATCCATGAGACTATCATTGAGCCGTTATCCTATTTTCTTGATAGATTTCCTTTCATCCCTACCTTATCACTTTTTGACTCCGGATCTTTCCACTCTTTCTTGTCTCGTAACTTCCCACTGTTCTTGTTCTTGTCTTCTCTATTTATGGATATCATTCCATATCTCTGTCCTTGGATTTTATTTTAATTTCGAGGACGGAATTTGTTTTAAGGGGGGTAGGATGTAACAACCGTAATTTTTCGATACGTATTTAAACAATTTTTCTAGTATTTAAAATATTATATGTTTATTACTTAAGCTCACCAAGAATTCTTATATTCACCAATCACTAATTTTGGTGATCCTAAATTTTGTTTGCTAGCAACTCTAGATTTCAAATTTCTAATTTGTAATGCTACAATTTAAGTTTGAAACAAACAAAATATTATAAGTTTTGTTATTACATATCTAAATTTTGAGTGAACAAACAACATTTTAGAGATCCCAAAACCCACAAAAAATTTATGGATTTCAAATTCTATGTTGAAATCCATATCCATAAATTTGGATTTGAAACAACACCCCCTAACTCACCAATAGAAGATCGAACCTGAAGGTAACAGCCTGCTGCTGCTTGCGATCGCAGATGAACTCCAGGGACGAAACTCAGGCCACTTGGTAGGTCATGTATCAGCGTCTCTCTGTGCCTTTGGATCAGCAAAAGAGATGCTCGAAACGCCTTTCACGATCCTCAGGCGAGCAATCGAATCGGCAAACCCCTTCCTCAAGAATCGGCTGAAAACACCATTTTCCGCCACTCTCACGCCGCTCGAACCGTCTCCTCCATCTCGGCAACCGATCTCGGGCTGATACTCTGACCGACCTGCACTGCGAGCTCGGTCGATCAAGAACCTAAAGAATTCGAAATTGAGATTGAGGGAGGGGGACCTTGAGAGGAGACGAAGAGATCGCAGAGAAACCCCAGGCAACGAACGGCGAATAGTACGAGGTGACGGCGCTAGCGTTGTGCTGGCAGTGAGGTCGGGGGTGCTACTGCTAGTGTTGTGCCGGCTTTTGTTAAAGTTACCGATGACCATCGATTTCATTGTTTTTTCCCCTTTTTCTATTCTTTTTTAAGTTTTTTATTTTTTTTTTCGCTTTTTTGATTGTGGGCTCTATTTGGGGTTTGAAAAAGGAACCCGGTTACGATGAACGAGGTGGCACGTGGATCAGGATCATGCAAAGTGGAGCTCGTTGATGGAGATTGAGGACCGGATGCAGATCCTCTCCTCCTGTGCGAACCATGAGAGCAGGGGTCCTCATATACCTCATGAGGAGAGAGATAGATATAGAGAGGAGAGAGAGTGAGCGTTGAGAGGAGAGAGAGAAACCCTCACTCTCTCTCCTCTCTCTCTCTCTCTCCTTCATGAGGAGATACGAGGACTCTCCTCATAAGGAGAGGATCCTGATATCACTGAGACCCCCCATGGACGTTAGCTGAAGATTCTGTTAGACCTTAGAGGAGGTGATTTAGGTCTTATGCTAATCTAAATCCGATTATATGCCAATTAAAATTAATTAACAGTTATCTAGCAAGTATGAAATACAACAATGTATATGAGCTAGAATAAGTAATATGAACAACAAGATATATCCTAACAAAGAGATATAGGCAATGTATGTGCAAGCAGATATATAAACTCAAGGGTAAATAATTTAACTAGATAGTGGGCAATATAATCAACAAGCAATGTACAAAGGCGATATAACATATGAACATAAAGGAAGTGCGCCAATGAATTACAAACAAACAATATGATTACGAGAGTTCGGTCCCACGACCTACGTCTCCGCCTCCTCACCTCGAGGAGATTCCACTATCACAACCGGGTTTTACGTTCACCCGAACACGTTTACACCTCACAATACAATCACTTGCCAATCACACCTCACACCACTAAGTGTTCGGTCCTAGCCCGTGGTCCTCCTCCTCAAGTGCTCGGTTACAACCTCTCCCTAGGCACGTCAACGCCACGTCACTCCTCTTGGATTCGACCCCGTCTCTCACCACCACACTTCTCTCGTGTACAGTGTTATTACAAGTGAATCCTCACAATTAGGCTCAATACAAAGTGTTTGTCTCTAGCAATGAAATAGGAACGAATTATAAGCTCACTCTCTAAGTTACACAATCCCACAAGACCCAATCTATACTATGAATGTAAACACAATAAGCTCAATGGTTGTGTGTGTACAAAGAAATAAATAATCAAATTAAACTAAACTCAATATAAATCTACTTATGGAAATTATAATCAAAATAATAAATTGCTAGATGAGTTTGAACACACTTCTCTAAAGATGACAGAGAGTGGCGAGAAGAGTGAATGCTCAAACACCAAAGGATAATCTCCACTTGCTCTTGTGAAATTTGCTTCACAAACAAAACTCTTAAACACTCTTTTAAACAAACACAAAACACCCTTAAAACTTGTTTAAACAATTCTCTTGGTTAAGTTGAAAGAGAACAATCAATAGGGAATTTATACCCACTCAACATCTCAGAGCCAAACCCCCAAGTAAAAGTCAAAAGCCCGAAAAAATCAGCTCAGAAAATAGCCGTTGGAGTGCAACGGATCTATTGTTCGGTCGAGCCGGAAATTTCTGTCGTCGACCGATGTGAGCGCAAAAGTACTGAAAACCAGCTCTGGACATCGTCGGTCAACCGGTGCGGTCGACGATGGAGCCTCTCGCGTCGACCTGACCGGTCGACCGGTACCAACTCTCTGCCGTATGCTGTCGAAAAAAAATATGATCGGGTCCACCGGATCGGTCGACCGAAAACTGATATGGCAGAATAACACGGTTTAGAAGCTGATTTTGAGACTTTGGAAAATATTGTTAAAAATAACAGATGGAAGTTCAACAAATAATGAAACTTTGGGAAATGCTAATAATAACATGTAAATGAACATGTTACAAAAAGAATTTTCCAAATTGAATTTCCCATTTGTGAAAATCATCATTTTGCAAAATAGTTCAAAACCACGAAAAGTAACATGTGAATTTTGATATTTTGGCTAAACCATGTTTTGAAAACTTTGCACAATGATTATATAGACTTATAAAAATATGTATATGGATTATGTTTAAGTCCAAAAACTAGGAATATAGAATTTTCATAAAATTGCATATTCTATGCAATGTTTTCAAAACACAATAGTAAATATGAAATATGTGATTTCATTATTTATAAACATGAAACACAAAACATATGTAATGTATAAATATATAAAACTATATATATGCATAGAAACCAAACTTATGTTGTGTATATATATATATATATATATATATATATATATATATATATATATGTATATATATATATATATATATATATATATAATATATATATATATATATACGTATTGAATACCAATAAATTGTGTGTGTATAGATAGTTGAGCTTCAGAGTACTTAACACATAATATAAATCCTAAACTAAATACCCAATGTAATGACCGTATAAATTTCTAATACGGTTTAAATAATTTTCTGATAATTAAATATTAAATATTATTTTTCTAAAAAGAGTATTTATATTTTCCTAATTTCTCTAGAATTTTCTCTGATTTAAAATACGATTTATTATTTATTTTAATCGTTTTGCTAATTATAAATTTAATTGTTTCGGTTAAACTTTAAACTAATAGTTAAATATCATTATTGTTATTGTTATTATTATTTTGACTATAAATTTTGAATATTATTTGAATAAATTTTCTTGGTATTTTAATTTTATTTTTAAAGAGGTATTTTTCCTGTGTTTTTCCTGCTTACCGGTATTTCATAATCTCTCTCCTACCCCATTTCCCAATTCACTCCTAAATCCCGCAAATCCCCACCTCGTGTTCCCCTACCTCGTGTCCCACACCAATCTCTTTTCCTCTCTCTACAACCTCATTCTCACTCTTCCAGCTCACTCTCACTCAATCTCTCTCTCACCCAGCTGACTCTCTCTCTCCTCTATTATTTCCAGCACTCTCTCTCTCACTCAGATTCATCAGCTCCCTCCTCTCTTCATCTTATTTTCTCTTCCCTCCCAAAGAGAACGAAAACCCATCCTCACCACAGTCCCCAACTTTCCCGCGCCGCCGCATCTCCCGCATCTCACCCCCAGCTCACCGTCCGCCCCCTGCTCCACCTCCAGCAAACCGCGACCGCTCGAACCCCAAGCCCCGCTGCTCACCGCGCGACAGACCGCCAGTCGTCCACCGACCCTGAGCTCGACCACGCGCGCTGCCAGAACTTCCGACGACGCCCAGGCAGCCCGGCTCCAAGCCCGAGCTCGACCTCCTTCCCTTCAGCCCTGTTCGTCGCCCTGTCCTCCTACCAGCCCCCTCTTCGCCACCAGCGAGCTCGCCTCGCCCAGCTCACTCACCCCTGCAGCCCTCTCGCTAAGCTCTGAGCCGAACGTCGCCGCCGCGAGATCCCGTCGACCGCGCCCTGCCCGCGTCGTTCAGACCCCTTCCGCAGCATCTGACGTTTCGGCGGCTATTTCCCTCGCCCGTTGCCTCCCCATGACACCGACCTCATCATCCGCCGTTCAGATCCGATCAGATTCGCCACCTTAGTGTCGTCGCATACCACGTGTTCGACGAAATGCCAACGCATATCCAGCTGCAGAACCGCCACATTCTAGCCGTCAGCGAGCCCGTCGGAGCCGAGACATCCCAACGAAACCCCAAGGCAAGATCCCGAACCTTAATTATTTCATTTTAATTATTAGTTTATCGTAAATTATTATGTGACTTGCCATTTCAATATTTATATCCGTTAGTAATTGGTTAATTAAATTAGTCAGTGATATATTATTACCTGCGTGGGATTGCTTGACATGAATAGCTGTGTGGAAGCTTGTTGTTTTATCACTTAGTTGTTATTCAATAGGATAGACTGTACATGAAGACGACTTCTGTTAAAAGTATGATTTATAAGCGTGCTTCAAAGCATGGCTATACTCGCTCGACATCGATATCCTGATGTGAGGAGTCCCGAGTTCCCTCGATATCGATATCCCGGTATGAGGTTTCCTTGATTATTATTATTATTATAGCATTGACTAGACGATGCACTCTTGATCGGACGTGTTGTGGGTCACGGTTATGTTCATAGTTTTACAGAAGTTGTTCCACGGTAACTCCGTGGCTAGTGCCCAATATTTCATGTACAGTTGCTTAATTAATTTGACAACATGGGGTTATAAAGGGGAATTGGACGGAGAATATAACATGTATATAAACGGGCACAGCGCTTTCTTGTTATCGTGATATCGTGAGTGTTATATACATGGGCCAGAGGGCCAATACTTGACTTGAAGGCGGCCCCCGGACGACTTTACGGGGACCCGATTATATACATCAAAATATTCTTCCCCAATTCAAATAACATGTAAAACAAGAATAATATGCTTGCGTGCTTCTGGTGGACCTTGTTAGTTTTGTTGAGATGTAGATCAGTGTTATTCTTTTCATACATAGATCGGGATTAATATTTAATTATCTGCAATTTGAGACATATGGTATATATATGAGGGTTTCCTTGTTTGGATTATTTCGCTCAACGTACTACGTCTCGAGTTGTAGGTTTTTAAGTATTAATTCTATCTATGGTATGCCCTTGTGATTTGGATAATTAGACTGATCGCTAGCTTCATGATCTCGTTACCTGATCGATTTTGGATGCTTTATGTTATCATGATTTAGTAGTGTTTTCATGTTGATTTGTGGATTTCAGTTGTACGTTCTTTCGTAGTTTCTGTTATCGTATCGTTTTTCGCATTGGATTTCCGTTTGTTCTATTTCTTTGTGGAGTCGGGTCTTGCCGTGCTTCATGCACCTGACGTACACCTGTTTTCTCTGGTGTACGTCAGACTTAGAGGAAGAACAGGTTCAGCTGGGAAATCAGCAGGATCCAGAGGATTCTCAGCAGGAGTGTCTTGTAGACGGAGCAGAAGAAGAAGCCGAAGTTTAGTTATTCCCTCCAGTTGTTCGATGATCTTAGCTTATTTTGTAGTTCTTTCTTTTTCATTGATCGATGTATTTTGTATCTCCTCAGCATTCATTTGTTCAGTTTTGTATAAGGGTATGTTTGACCCATATTTTATATTTGGGATGATTTACCATTGATGATATGTCTATTTTTATTCTGGGTTGTCTTTATATTCTCGCTATGTGTGATTGGGGACCTGTGACTTCGCATTGTTTTTATTTCCAGACGCTTAGCGTATTAGATTGAGAAGACGGGGTCTAGCACTTATCTCTCCTCAGTCTAATACGTCGCGGGCTTGATCGCGTCCCGATTCCCCGGTATTTTGGGAAGCGGGGCGTGACACCCAAGCTAGATCTTGATCTTCATTAAGCTCGACTTGGTACACATGCGGATGAAGCTTGAACTTGATCTTTAACTTGAATTGCAAGGCTTCACCGATATTCCGCCAACCTCCTTTGGATATGATCGTTGAAGCTCTATTCCATCCATCCTCCAACTACGTTGTTTGTCTACAAAACATAGGAATGCACAAACACTAGACAAACATCATCATCAAAACAAGAAGGCCAACAATCTCCCCCTTTTTGATGATGACAAACAATTTACAAAAAGAAAATATGCATGAGAGGAAATGAATATATAAATTATAATTCACATGCATATAAACAAGAAAGAATATACATAATACTCATAATATTTCTCCCCCTTTGACAACATCAAAAAGGGGACAAAAAAATAAGAGAGCGAAAGCTCCCCCTATCAATAAGCATAGGTGAGTATAACATATAGAAAGATATAGGGATTGCTCCCCCTATCAAAATGCCTCATGAATATATGAAATGAAGATCATGGCAAACATATGTGAGCAAGCATAGATGAAAAATATGCTAAACACCACTCACATACAAAAAGACAATGAGAACACATATAAAATGTCAATATGAAAAAGAAGTGTCTCATACCAAAGAACATAAAAAATATGTATAAAAGTAGATTTATGAAATCAAAAGAAAGAATATGAGAATCACGCAAAAAGTTTTCAAATGAAAACAAATCAACCAAAAGAAATCATAAATCAAGATTTGAGTCCAAAACCCATGTTTGATCAAAAATAGAATCTCCTTTGTGGGATTTGATCAAACCACATATGGAATACATTATAATGCACGAATAGATGATCCATAAGCACAAACATATAAATATCATCATATAAGTAAAATATAATGAATTCAAAGCAACAAATCAAAACAAAATCTTTAACAAAAAAAATTTCAAGAGAGGCAACAATATATCAAGCTCTTAAGCTTGTTCTAACCCATATAATCATTCTAGCATCCGGTAAACATGATTTGGAAATAAAAACCCAATAAATCCAGATGGTTATATAAATGCAAACCTCTCATTAAAGCAAAACCAATGATCATGAAAACAAAAGAATTTAGCTAATAAAAGGAATTGTTTTCATAAAAGTTTAAAATGCATTTTTCAAAACCAAGAAAGAGAAAAATAAAAACACTAAAAATCTTGGTTTAAAAATTATTTTGGCACCCAAGCATTCTTGGTGCCGGATTGTTTAGGGACATGACCCCTATCGATAAAGCTCAAAACCCTAGGGTTATGAACCCATTTGGGCGCATTTAGTGCATGGGTCTGGTCATAACAATAATTATGTGAATGACCCATTCGATTGCAATAAGTGCAATGAAAGCATTTGCTTATGTTGACCAAACGGTTGTGCACGGGAAACATTAGAAACATTTGCAAACATGGATGGTCTTTTAAAATTGTTTTGCAAATGTGAAACTTTCTTTAAATCAAAACAAAATTTGGTCAAATGACCAAATCTACCACAATGATCACATCTATACACATGAGCATGCTTGTGATGAACTTTATGAGTGTGTGCATGTACATGTGTGTGTGATGAAGAAGCCTTATGAGATGCACAAGAAGCATTGATATTACTATTTTTAGATTTTTGTGCATCATAGCAAAATTTAGATAAATGGCATTTACGACCATAAATAGAGCACTTATAAATTTTGCTATACATGTGTGCATGATGTGTGATATGTTTAGGTGTAGTAGCATGAGACTTAGCACACATGTTCATAAGCTTATCATGGTTTACCATATATGTTTTTAAGGTTGAATCTAAACAAAATATGCGATGTTTAACTTGACTCAACTCAACATTTTGCATACATGTATAGGAAATAGAAGTAGATGAAA
>NW_017974139.1:0-3458 GCF_001876935.1 Asparagus officinalis
TTTCTCCCCCTTTGACAACATCAAAAAGGGGACAAAAAGAATAAGAGAGCAAAAGCTCCCCCTATCAATGAGTATAACCTCTAGAAAGATATAGGGATTGCTCCCCCTATCAAAATGCCTCATGAATATATGAAATGAAGATCATGGCAAACATATGTGAGCAAGCATAGATGAATATGCTAAATATCACTCACATACTTACAAGAGAATGAGAACACATATGAATGTATTATTGAGATAATGTGTCTCAAAGCATAAACATAAAGATCAAAAATAGATTTATGAAATCAAAAGAAGAGAAACATGAGAATCATGCAAATAGTTTTCAAATGAAAACAAATCAACTAAGAGAAATCATAAATCAAAGTTTAAATCCAAAAATGTAAAATCAAATCATCATTGATTCAAAAATCAAGAGAGGCAACTATATCTAGCTCTTGAACTAGTATCAACCCATATGAACATTATTAGCACCCGGTAAACAATGTTTGGGAATAAACACCCAATAACTCCGGAGGGTTATATAAACATAGCCCTCTCATCAAACAAAAATAATAATCATGAAAACAAAAGATTTTATACAAGAAAAATTGTTTTCATAACCAAAAGATTTTAAAGCATAATTTTCAAAACCAAGATAAAGAAGGATAAAAACATTAAAATTCTTAGTTTGAAAATCAAATTTGTTTTGGTACCCAAGAACTCTTGGTACCAAAAGATTTAGGGACATGACCCCTATCATTAAAGCTCAAAGCCCTAGGGTTATGAACCCTCTTAGGCACATATGGTGCACTAACATGGTCAAAACAATATTCATTCAAATGACCCTTCCGATTGCAATTTGTGCAATGAAAGAGATCCATTTGTTTTTGTGGACCATTAGCTCGTGCACGGGAATCATTTGCAAATAAGGATTTTCTTTTAAAATTATTTTGCAAATGAGAAACATTCTTAAACAATGGTCTATTTGGAACATATTGCAATTTAGAAGCTTTTTGTATATCAAAACAAAATTTAGCAAGATGTCCAAACCTACCACAAACATCACATTTAAAAACATGTGGTCTATTGGAAGCATTTGTCAAATGAGATTTTCTTTTCAAATCAAAGCAATATTTGGCCAAATGACCAAAACGACCACAATGATCACACTTGAACACACTAGCATGCTTATGATGAACTTTGTGAGAATGAGCATGTGAATGTGTAAGTGTACAAGATGAAAAAGC
The DNA here is from genome assembly GCF_001876935.1 of Asparagus officinalis. Classification (NCBI taxonomy): domain Eukaryota; kingdom Viridiplantae; phylum Streptophyta; class Magnoliopsida; order Asparagales; family Asparagaceae; genus Asparagus; species Asparagus officinalis. Next base: position 1,230 of record NW_017974139.1, read on the forward strand.
TACATGAGATGCACAAGGAACATTAGAATTCTTATGTTTGTGTGCATCATAACAAAACTTAGCTAAATGACCTTGACGGCCGCAAATAGAACACTTATAAGTTTTGCTATACATGTGTGCATAATGAGTGGATGATTTTGACTTAGTCTTGGCACACATGTCCATAAGCCTCTTATGATTATTAATGCATATTTTCAAAGTTGAATCTAAAGATGAAATACTATTTTTCATAAGATTCAAATCTTCATTTTTAGGCACATATGCATTTTTAGAAGTAGAACATAAATAGTCATTTATAAATGAAGCAGTGTTATTTTTTATGTTCTCTACTTCTAACATGGCATCAATCTTAGCATGAGATAAGCTAGAAATGGATGATGATAATTTCTCATTTTCCAATTTTAACATATCATTACTTTCTTTAAGAGCAACATTTTCTTTGGAAATGATATCAAAATTGGAAGCTAGCTTCTCATGATCGGATTTTAAAACATCATGCTTGCTTTTTAAATCATTAAAATCATTTTGCAATTTGTTAAAGGCATGCAATAATTTTTCACTAGCACAAGCAAGTTCATCACTAGATAAATCATTATCGGGTTCGAACTCGCAAACCTCACTAGGGCTATCGCCTAGTGGCCGTGTGCATGAAGCTCCTTTAGAACTTGAAGCGGGATCCTCCAAAGCTTGTCGGATCGCCTCCAAGTCTCCTTGATGCGCTTCTATGAATTTCCATAATGTATAAGCGCTATCAAAAGAATCAAGCTTGTTAGACATAAATGAATCAAATGCATTTAATAAAAATTCTAACATAAGCTTGTTCATAATAAACATCTTTTTATCATGTTTGCTCCACTTGGATTTCTCCAACGTGGGCACAATATAAGCACAATCAATGATTTCCCATAAATCGATATTTTTAGATTGAACAAATATTTTGAATCTAAAACACCATTGAGCATAAGGGAAAGCATTGAATTTAGGAGCAATACTAGAATCATAGCCTAAACAAGATGCATCATTCATATTCATAATTTGTAAAAATATGCAAGCAAGATGCAAAAGCAATCAAAACAAGATTAGCACAACAAGATAACTTGGATCTTTAACTCAAGGCGATTAGACCTTAAATCAAAGAGCACCAAGCTCTGATACCAATTGTTAGACCCTAGAGGGGGGGTGATTAGGGTCTTATGCTAATCTAATCCGATTAAATGCCAATTAAAAATAATTAACAACTATATTCTTGCAAGATAGGTATACAATCTATTATGGGCAAGAATATGCAATATACACAAAGTGATATATCCTATATGATGAAATATATGCAAGGATATATAAACAACACAAGGGTAAATAATCTAAACAAGATAGTGGATGAAATAGATAATGAGCTAATGACAATGGCGATATAAGATATGAACATAAATATGAATGAACGCCAAAGCACACTCAAACAAGCAATATGATCACGGAGTTCGGACCTTCCGTCCTACGTCTCCGCTCCCCACTCCCGGGGAGAAATCCACTATCAACCGGGTTTTCTACGTTCACCCGAATAACGTTTACACCTCACAGTATCGGTTTTCAACGCTCACCGATCAACGTCACTCCTCACACTCGGTTTCTAGCTCACCGAAAACCTCACTACACACTCGGTTTCTAGCTCACCGAAAACCTAACAATCTCACAATGTAACAAATATAAATTGTTCTCTAATATGGATGAGAACACAATAAAAGCTCACACTCAATGTTACAACTCTCACAACCCTAAATATATTATGAATGCAAATACACTAATCTCAAGTGGGTGTGTGTAACAATGAGATATAAATAAAAACTTAACTCAATAAGAACTAGCAATAAGATTGATATGAAATATAATAGTAGAAATGCTAGGAGATAGAGTTAAGGAAACTTCTCTATAATCACAAAGAGAGGATGATGAAATGTTGAAGATGAACTCTTCAATAGCTGATTGTAAACTCCTCTTTGTAACAGCAAACCAAAACAAACTTAAACCAAACAAAAACAAGCTTAAACCCTTGTTTAAAACCTTGTTTAAAAACTTCTTGGATGCTAGAAAACTGAGATCAAAGAGGGTATTTATATCCTCCAAAACCTCAGCTAAAAATCCCAAGTCAAAAGACCAAAAAACCATCTTCAACGGCTCTAAAAAGAGCCGTTGGGACTCCAGCGGTCGACCGATGAAAATCGCGGTCGACCG
>NW_017974139.1:4295-6853 GCF_001876935.1 Asparagus officinalis
CTTTGATTCTGATTACAATTTGATTACAAAAGAGAAGAGAACGAATTTGATTCTCTCCTTTGTTTAAAACTGGGTTTTTCTCGGTAGCGATGGAATGCCTCCTTTGATTGCTCACGTCGAATTTGCTCTCCGTTGACGATCCGACCGTCTTGATTCACTGGAACGATATCTCCTCCTCACGATTTAAAGTTGTGGAGAACTTGCGTTGCAAGTTTGAAACTCTTGATGAGTTGACAACTCTGAACGAGTTTGAACTCTTGAAAAGAGTTGATCTAACCGAAAGTTCGGTTTATAGGCCAAGGATAAAAGCTGTTGCTCCAGGATCTTTCGAGATCTCCTTGTTGCCGAATGTTGCTGAAGGATCAAGGCCGATCTCCTCCAAAACCTTTGCTGCCAATTCTCAGATCCGAAAATGCCAGCCCTTAACTCAGTTGAGTTTGCCCATGTTTATAGGGAATTAAGGGGTGTAAACGCCCCCTTAATTCTCTCCATAGTAGGGCGGAAATCCCTCAAATCGTGGAGGGAAAACGGTTCCTGCAATCGTTCAGCTCGTGTTTGAACGAGTCAAACGCCCACGTGGGCGTTCAGGATCCTAACTCCGGCGAGGGTCGCTCACGTTTCGCTTGTTGTAACGCGGGTCCGACTCCAGCGTTTTGATGTTGTAACGCGAGCTCGACCCTAGTGTTTTGATGTTGTAACGCGGGCTCGACCCTGCCGTTTTGATGTTGTAACGCGGGTTCGACCCTGGCGTTTTGATGTTGACACGCGGGTTCGACCCTAGCGTTTTGATGTTGACACACGGGGAGGACCTCCGCGTCTTGATGTTGACACGCGAGTTCGACCCTGGCGTTTTGATGTTGACACACGGGGAGGACCTCCGCGTCTTGTCTTGAAGAGATTATCACAAAGTAATCTCTTTTGTCATAGCGTTGCAAAGATCATTGTCTTGTAATCTTCGTCTTGGCTCCTTGAGAACATGAGAGTCGTCAGATTGTAACTCCCGATGTTGATTGTGAATGCTATTGAACTAGAGCTTTCATCGGTTGTCGTGAAGGTCGTCAGATTGTAACCTTCAGCGATCTACGTGAAAGTGACTTCGGCGTTTTGAATTTGAAACCCGGGTGTGACCTCGACGTCATGATTTTTGTAACGCGGGTCTGACATCTGCGTTTCTAAAGTTAGAACCCGGGTGTGACCTCGGCATCATGATTTTTGCAACGCGGGTCTGACCTCGGTGTTTTGACTTGAGACATGGAAGTGGCTTCCGTGTATTTTTGACTAAGTCTTTGAAACTTGTCTTTAGCTTATCTGTTTCAAGTCTTAAGTCTCGACTCACATCTATTAAGCTGATGGGCCTGCAAATGTGCGTAGGATTTTTGGCAAACCCTCAGCCATCAACGGATTTGATAAGCCTTTACCGACTACCGTTTGAGTCGGGCTAGCATGTGGATTGTCTAAGTCCGTTCCACATGTAACGTTGTGCTAAGAGAATGAACTCTCTTAGTCTTGATGCTATGATTTTGAATACATAGACTTTGTCATTTTGACGGGAAAAGACTAACCGGCAACGCGTGTTAGGCGTAGACTTATCTCTAATTAGGGATCGAGATAAAGTCCCCCATACGTGAAAGGTATGGATTTTGATGTCCTTTTCACGGTAAAAGACTAACCGGCAACGTGTGTTAGACATTGGCTTATCCCTACTTAGGATTCAGGATAAAATTCCCCATGCGTGTAAGGCATAGATTTTGGCGTTATTAATAACGACCTGCTACGATATTGAACACGTAGGCTTTGCTATTATTACGGGAATATGCTACCCGACAGCATGTGTTAGATGCAGACTTATCTCTAATTAGGGATCGAGATAGACTCCCCCAGGCATGAATCCTGGTGTCTTTTTCACGGCGAAAGATTAACCGGCAACGCGTGTTAGGCGTAGACTTATCTCTAATTAGGGATCGAGATAAAGTCCCCCATGCGTGAAGGCATGGATTTTTGGTGTCGTTTCTTCCTGTGTGGCTTGAAACACCGAAAGAAAGTTGGAAGTGCCAGAGGTATAGTATTAACTTGGCATGAATTTTCACCTAAAGTGAAATTCAAAAATTTTCTTTATTATCACTAGGATAATTCTGGAAAATCTTTAGTCCACTGGGGATTTTATAATGAAAATTTGCTATTCTTGTTGAAAAAGAACTAACAAGTTCATTAGGGGGATTTTGTCAGAGGTTTAGTGTTAACGTGACAGGATGTGTGTTGCGATTGGAGCAACTTTGTGGACTTATCTCTATTGAGGAGAGTCGATAAGTGGATTTTTGTCAGAGGTTTAGTGTTAACGTGACAGGATGTGTGTTGCGATTGGAGCAACTTTGTGGACTTATCATCCTATTGACGAGGATTAATAAGTGAATTTGTCAGAGGTTTAGTGTTAACGTGACAGGATGTGTGTTGCGATTGGAGCAACTTTATGGAATTATCATCCTATTGGAGAGGATTGATAAGTGGATTTTGTCAGAGGTATATTGTTAACGTGACAGGATGTGTGTTGCGATCGGAGC
>NW_017974140.1:0-7634 GCF_001876935.1 Asparagus officinalis
GTACTTGATAACAAGTTATTAGAGATGATATGAGTGTATATATATAGAGTTTTGTGCATTGGTTTTTTTTGCAAATAAGCAAAACATGTATGAACAGGAAATTATCCGTTCTGTCGACCGATCAGGCGACTTATCAGTCGACCGATCAGTCGACTGATAAGTCTACCGATAAGTCGACTGACAGGCTGATTTCTAGTTTTTTTTTCCAATTTCAGGTATGTTCGGATTTTGGGTTCGGGTTTGACCATAATAGTTAATCCCTCTTCACCCGAAAACACCCTCTACGCATCAGATCTCAGAAACCCTAGCCCCTTTTCCCCTCTCTCAAACCCTAGTTTTTTTCCTTGGCGATTTTAGGAATTTTGGAGGGTTTTTCAGCGAGATTTGTGCAGTGCAGCGAAGAGGATCAGTTCTCTTTCACGTGGCAGGAGTTTTATAGCATCTGAAGCGAGTAACATCTCGCCCAACTCAGCACCCATTTATTTGTACGTTTTTACTAAGTTTTATTTCGGATTTTTTGAGCCTAAAACGTATTTTTTGTGTACAAAAGATAGATCTTTATAGCGTATAAAGTGAGAATATATTATTATGATTTTCTAATTGATCACAACAGTCCCCTTGACGAATTTCAGATATAAAATTTATTAAACATGTGTTGAATCACAAATTTTTGCTTTTAAAACGTTTAAACATGTGTATATAAATGTTTAGGGTTTTGACGATATATTTACAAGCTAGAATTTCGTTTCATATTGTTTCATATATGTTGATATCGGTAATATTATGCTTGGGATATAATGATGTCACTTCTAGATTTGTTTCGAAGCAGACAAAAACCTGTAAAGGGTTTCTGCCTATTTCGGTTGATCGTCAGTACAGTTTGTGCATGTTTACTTTTGTTACGTGCTTTAATGTGAACGAGGAGTCGCCTCGAACATCTGGTGTTAGAAATTATTGTTTATTATGTATCTTTACATGTGTGATGACTTGCGGACACGAGTTTAGATTTGCACACCGAGACACGTGTGGAATTAGTGTATGTGCATCTTTTCATATATCTCATCGATATTTTACACATTTCATTCAGTCCATGTGTTGGGCAATTATTATGTGCAGTCCATGTGTTAGACATTCATCATATTCCCCTACTAGTCACATCGGTGTGGGGTTCACATGTCATACACTTGCAGCGTAGGAAATTTCCTACGCTGCCAGCTCACCTCCCATTTTCTCATATATATATATATATCAACTGTATTTTTCTATGTACAACGAGCCCTCTCCCTTGGGGTTGGTTGTGATGTTGCTCGCTAGCGCTTTGATGCTCGTTGTCCCCTCCCATTTAAGGTAACAAGCCAGGTGTACGGAGAGTCGCAGGTTGATGGCGATGCATATTAGCATCCATCTTTCTTTTGTAGTTTTATTTTATTTATGGAACTCCACGGTAGACATTTTATTTAGACATTGAGAGTTTTATTCTAGAAGTTGTAAAGGCTGTGTGCCTTATTTCCTTTTATCAGACATTCAGTATTTGAGACTTGTTAGGATCTCCAGATTTTTCATTTTAGAGATTTACTTTGTATTTCTGTATGTTGGATGATGAAATATTAATTTGATCTCTATCATTTCATCAGTTATCTCTTATATTATCTGTTACTTGCTTTTGTACCTATACCTGTTATTGACTCTACTAGAGAGATAGTAATTGTGATGGTGAAATATGTTATTGCACGATGTGATCCATGGCAGGTTTGACATTCTTGGTTTCACCTTGGACTACAGCCTTATGTGAACCCAAGGGCGTCACAATACAGATGAAGATCGAGAGCGTGATGAAATGTGGGATATAATAGAGGAAGCAGAAATAATGCTAAGAGCCAATGCTTTAAAAGTTAGAGACTAAAATGGGTGGTGGAAGTGTCCCTGTTGCAATGATATCCTCGACACAAATTAGAACATGAATGATCTCTTAAATCACGTGCATGATGTTGGTAACAATGGGACTGTGCCCAACATGAGTAAGGATAAGATTGGCTAGCATCATGGACTAGATGTTTATTTATTTTGGTTAGATCAAAATCAATGATCTAAACAAATCATGTACCACTTTGCCAATTTCATGATGTAATTTGATATTTTCATGTATTAAGTTGGCTCAGCTATTGGTCTTTTATCAAAATTGATTGCTTTAACTGAAATGTACAAGTTCACGTAGATTGCATTCTAATAACATACTAAAGAACGTCTTATCTTATTAAGAACATTGTAAATTAGTTTGCAATCTTATTTAGTTGACCATCATCACTGCCAAAAGCTCAACTAAGCTCAAAAAGGAACCAAAAATTGTGATATAGAGCTAAACAAGGTCGAAATTAGCATAACAATATTAAAAGTAGCACCAACAGCTCAAATAGAGCTCAAAATGGCACCAATTCCCACACAATATAGGGCAAAACAAGCTCGAAATCAACATTCCATTAACAAAAACAGCACAAACAGCTCAAACATAGCTATACAAGCTCAAAATCAGCGTGATAATATCAAAAAAAGCACCGGCAGCTCAAAATGTCATCGAAATTGAACCTATTTAATAGCTCAAACAGAGCTAAACAAGCTCGAAATCAGTATGATAATATCAAAAATAGCACTAGCAGCTCAAAATGTCATCAAAACTGAACCAATTTCCACACAATAAAGAGCTAAACAAGCTCAAAAACAGCATTCTATTAACAAAAACAACACCAACAGCTCAAACAGAGCTCAAAACTGAACAAATTTCCACAAAATGTAGAACTAAATCACTAAGAAATCAGCATGATAATATCAAAAATAGATTAGCAGCTCAAAATGTTATAGAAGCTGAACCAATTTTCACACAATATAGAGCTAAACAAGCTCAAAATTAGCACTAGAATCCATGAATACTTACTAGAGCTCAGGATATAAAAAGATTGGTCATAAAAGATTGCCTCGCCTATAAAACTATGATGCAACGTAGGCTTCTCTTCTGAGGGATTACCTTATCCAAACATTGTAATATCAATATAGGTTACATTCCACACAAAATTGTATAGCCTAAACATTACATAATAATATAGGCTACATTCTTAGTTTGTTGTCATCATCATTGCCCATCTAAATAAACAAGAACAAAAAGAACCCATACCAAAATTGAGTACCAAAGAAAGTCATCGTCATTAAGCTCAAACTAAGCATTATATACCACAAGAAGCCAACAACCATTACCTCAATCTAAGCACAAATAGCCAACAATAACAATTAGCAACATGAATATAACCAAATACAAAGATTAGCTATGTGAATTGCAACATGTAAAGTTTGCAATTAACTCTAGAAGTGAAGCTTAGGGTAGTGTTAGCATCAGATTGAGGCTTAGTCTCACTCTCATGTGGGATGCCACCATCATCATCATCAAGAGGAATTGCGTTGTTGGAGCCAATCATGCCATAAACTGGGTTAACAAATTCACCCCTAATATGATCATCACTCATGATCTTCTGTAAATGTTTGTAGAAAGGAAGAAGCTTGTTTATATATCCTCTTAGCTTACAGTTACTATTGTCCTGCAATATGTGAAAAATGTGGTATGAAATTAATTCTAACCTTCTTAAGTCCAATTAAATTAAATTCATTGTTATGATATGAATTAATCCCTGAGCCCATGTTTTAAGTGTCTCCTTATCTAGGATTACCATATAGTTTTCCTCATCCCACACCGCGCCACTTATGTTGGTGCAAGCCTTCATAAGCTCAAATTTGGATCTCCAAGCTTTCATGCAATTAATCACATGAAGGTGGGTGTAGTTGGTTTTGGATTTTATGTTCATCTTCATAGCTGCTATTTTGTAAGCTTCAGCTTTGAAGTTTTTATCAACCTTCATTCCGGTATCTGCAAGTTTTGCAGGACACGATATAAGCTCCGCATAAAGCTCGGGACACCACCACATGTTAGAAACCCCCTTCGAATTGAGGCTACTAGCTCCTCTTATTACAGGCATTTTCCTCTTGTGAGCCAACTTTTTTATTTTTTTGGAGGGTGATACCTTCTGACTCACATTAATTATATTGATTTGAGGTTCACGAGATTCACCAATGGTTGTAGACCACTGCCTTGAGAACTCAAAGGTGGTATATACAACTCTTGGGGATTATTCATCACGTTAGTGTATAACACATGTTATTGGGTCATTCCGTTATAGTTCCCATCAAATGATGGGAATTGTGGGAAAGAATCAGGCATTGTATGTGGCATAATGAACCACCTGAGGAATTTTGGCGGTGCATGTGGTGAAGAGGCAAATTTTGTCTTTCCTCCCTCTTTGTTAGAAAGACCTATATGCAATAATAACAAAGAACTGTAAATATGTAAAACAATAGTAAAATAGTAAAATACCTATATGCAATAATAACAATGAACCTATAATCAAAGTTAATTAAGAATTACATAGTTGCAAGGGATGATAAATTACATTGTCGATACAAGCACAATTTTGAAACAGTTACATAACGAAATATGCAAAAATAATAAAACTACAAGCCAATTTCCATCGTATCACCATCTTTATACTTTTCACAATAATCAACCCACATTGCCTAAGCAAGTTGGTCCCTATGGTCCTTCCATTCATTTCTTGCAACACAATCCTCTCTTTGTGTTGTAGATTTAGTGTAGTCAACTACATTTGTGTTATCTTTATTTGTTATCTCCTCATTCTCCTCATCAATTTCAACATTCTCATTCAAAATGTCATCTTGTGGGTCTTCAGTTGCAATAAAATTTTGCAATGTAGTGCACGCTAAGATGATGTCCACTTGTGTAGGAAGTGGATAACTAAGCTTCGCCGAAAGAAGTTTGGACCGATTTTTAAATGTACCAAAGGATGATCAATTTTAGACCATAAACAAGAGTGTCTTAAATTGAATAACTCCCTACTATTTTTGGGCTTCCTACCAATTTGTTCCATTAAATGATAACGTACACCACAGTATGGAGAGATGAAGCCGGGAATGGTAGTGTATCCAGCATCACAAAGGAAATATTTGGCAACATTATAAAAAGAAAATTCATAATCAAGTCAATCATATTATTTAGTTCTCTATTTATTAAATGAGGTGGAAGAATACCATCATATGCTCTCAATCCGTGAGGTTGTAGTCTAGACAACACGTCTTACAAAATCCTATACTTATTTGCCGCACCTTCCCACCCAGCTAGGACATATATGAAAAGTTTATTTAGAGTGCACTTAGCTAAAACATTTTTCATTACACCTTTACACCTTCTAAAGTGTGTAACTAGGTTAGAGGGTAACATTGCGTCAATGTGTGTTCATCTATCATACCAACACAATCCTATCAAAATAGTACATTGTTCAAAATATTAGTTTCTCATATTATTAAATTATACAAATCACTAATGATAATAATTTATTTCACTCTTACCTTGAAGTAAGGAAAATAGTTTGGATTGTTGGCAATCTCCGGTGGAATCTCATTAGGTACTTGCTTCATGTATTGATTGCAAAGACCATTCATAGCATGTAGGACTTTATTAAAGTACCTACCAACTGTTTCACCCGATCTTATGAATTTGGTCCTTATTACTCTATTTTTTATTTTATGACCCACTATGGTCATGAACATAGCGGGTTGTTCTTCAACTTGTAGGTGTCTTGTGTCCTTTAAAAAACTATTATTTTGTAATGTATCCTCCAGTTGAAAAATGATTTAGGCCTCATTCTAATATAAGACCTACAACTAGGACTATATCCTTCAAAGACACGCTTGAAGTGAGCATTTCTACAAAAAAAAATTCCTCATCTTATCCTCTCTTGAAGCATTACAAATTGATTTGCACTTAACATGCATTCTCAATAAACAAACCATTATTATAACCATAGAAGATACAGATGTATTACCACACATTTTTTTTATTTGTTCTTCATCTACACCATCCATCTACATTAATTACAAAGAAAATATAGTTTAAAACGTTTATGCGACAATGATTAATGACAAAAATCTTAACAACAAACTTATCCACCAAACTCTTTTATATACCCGCAATTTTGAATAATAATCATGATTGGCACAATACTATACAACTCAGCCATAGTGAGATATCAAACATATGAAGTAAAAATGTAGGTTAAAATTAAATATATTCATTCTAAAACCCTAGATGTCCCTCTTATGAAGTAAACAATTAATCATACAATTACAGTAAACTGTAGTTGAACAGAATTAGTCAAACCATTGTAAAACTATAGGTTTGAAACTATTTTGAGCATATCTGAGCTTTGAAAATTAAAACCATAGGTTAATATCAAGCCATAATAAGTAATAAAATCAACCAATAATCAACCCTAATAGCTCCGCATATCAACCAAAAATAATGAATTTCAAACAAATCATCCCAAACTGAAGAAGTTCATACAAATCAAGTTAATTCGAATAGCTAAATAGCTTGGAAAATCAAATGCAAAATCATAAGGGTTTAGGATTTTTTTAATTACCTTAATAGCTCGGAAAATCAACTGCAAGAACTCGAGATCTATTCTTAAATTCCTAAATCAACTACAAAACCAATCCAAACCCCTAAGTTTGAGCTTGCTGGAACTCAAATAATCAACCCCAATGGCTCCGCATATCAACCAAAAATAACGAATTTCAAACAAATCATCACAAGCTGATGACGTTCATACAAATCAAGTTAATTCGAATAGCTAAATAGCTTGGAAAATCAAATGCGAAATCATAAGGGTTTAGGGTTTTTAATTACCTTAATAGCTCGGAAAATCAACTGCAAGATCTCGAGATCTATTCTCAAATTCCCAAATCAACTACAAAACCAATCCAAACCCTTAAGTTTCAGCTCGCTGGAACTCCAAAATGGTGTAAATATGTGAGGCCGATAGTTGAAATGGCTCAATAGGTGAGGACGAGAGCTAGAGGAAGAGGAAAAGGCGCAAGAGATTTGGAATTTGGGAGCGGGAGCGAGAGAGGAAGTTGAGGAGAGGAAACCCTAGATTTTCACTGAAAATCACACATGAGAAATGAAGTTTGGAGTGGGAAATGCGGTATGGGGGAGTTTAGTATATCTTTTAATAGGTTTTGTTAGATTTATGCAATTTCAGCCCTATTTGAGTGAAAATTGATTTTTGTAAAATTGGATTCTTTCTCGTACTTTACTAAAAACTTTTCTGTAAACTTATTTTGAACCAAAAATTGTTCATAGAAATTGTGGGAAAATATTTATTTGCAGAACTAACACTGTCAGGATATTTCCCAAAAGTTTTCTATAAAACACCGTAAACAAACACCCCCAAAGTGTCACTCTTTCTTTGACATTGCATCCACTTTTGACTTGAGCATCCTCCATGGTAATTGAAAGATAAAATTGATAGTATTTTCGGGTATCAAATTATCAAATTAGAAATTTAGGATATCGAATTTAAAAATGGGTAAGATTTTGGGTAATTAGAGAGCTATGTTATATAATATTGTAATTGTTGCACAAAATTATTCCTTACAAAATATAAACCTAAAATTATAAGTTTTCTTTCAGCTTAAGTTAATTAAGACGTCAATCAGTCAAGTGCAGGTTTAAAAGA
>NW_017974141.1:0-6834 GCF_001876935.1 Asparagus officinalis
ATTCTTTCGTCATCTTCTCCTGGGATAGCAGAGACTCCGTAGCAAGACTTTCCTTTCCCTTTGGACTTCATCTTGGATGACGATCCGACCCATTGTTCATCTTTAATCAGGTCGGGGTGAACCCAGAGGATTTCGCCGTTTGGGGCTGTATGTGGCACAAGTCCTTTTTGGCGCTGTCCATGCGGGTCGTCGTTTACTATCTTCATTCCCACTTTGGTGATGCGTTTTGGTTCAAACCGCGCTGTGGGCACTGATCCAAAGCTGATTGAAACCGCGTTTGCTCTAACATTCTTGGACGATTTCGGGGTTATGACGCCTACATCAATTAGCGCCTGGATCTTGTCCTTGAGGTGGTAGCATGACTTCGTAGGGTGATGGACCGCTCTGTGGTATGCACAATACCTCGGATCCGTCACTTTGTTAGCCCCTTCTTGATCCACAATCGCTGGCAGCTGAATTTTGTTGTTCTCCAACAAGTACTTAAAGATGCCGGGAACTTCGTCATCCTTGAAGGAGTACACTTTGGGAAATCTTGGCTCTGAAGACTTCTGCTTCTGAGGCCGTTGTTGCCATTGTGACTGCGATTGTTGTGGCGCTCGTTGCTGCTGCTGCGTTGCTGCTGCCGCTGCTGTTGTTGCTGGGGTTGCAATTGAAAGGTTTGATTAGCATCAACTGCATTAGCGTGTGCCTTACCTTTCCCCCGTGGGACGAAATTCTGTTGTGGAGCATTATTCGCCTGTTGGCCTCTTTCCGCCTTCTTTCTTCTGAGGAATCGCTCGGCTTGCTCTCCTCGGACCTTCAGATCTTTCCATGTCTTGGACGGTGCTGTCCCCATTGCTTCCAACACGTCCAGTGTGAGATTGTTGTGGCAAGTCTAGAGGATGAATTCCTCGGTGATCGGGTCCCGGCAGTTCATCGCCTTGTTCCGGAACCTTTTGACGAAGGTGTCGACTAATTCCCCGTCCTTTTGCTTCTCATCGAGCAATGATCCGATAGATATCTCGGTGTCGTCGTCGAAGAAATTGGTGAGGAACATGGTCTCCATATCGTCCCAGCTGTTCACGCTACCTGGCTTGAGGCGGCGATACCAATCGAAGGAGGCTCCGCGAAGAGTGCCGACGAATGACCGCACCATCAGAGGCTCATTACCGGAGATTGTGAACCCATCCCATTAAACGGCGTGAAGTTAATTAGGTTGAACTTCGCCGGATATGGGATTGATTCCCACTCTCTTGGGTATGGACACAGAATGCCTGTTTTCTTCATCTCTTGAGCGGAAATCAACGTGTTGATTTTGCTCTCAAGGTTCTTGATCTTCAAGTTTTCACCCGAGTCTTCGTTGGCATTCTCGTTACCACCCCCTGCATTGACGGGAGGATTATTAGTATTACGAGCTTCATTCGTATCCTCGTCCTCCTGATGAACTTGGTTGCGACGACTTGGTTCGCCTTGCTGGTTCGTCAGTGCTTGAATTTGTTGCTCATGCATTTCTCTCATGTTTTGCATGGCCATCTGCATTTCGAACCTGAAGGTTTCCTGCTGCTTAGCTAAGGCGTCTTCAAGCATTTTGGCCACTTGCTCCGCACTTATCATAAGTGCCTCGCGAGGTTGTCCCTCGCTGGACACCGTATTATCTGATGCAACCGCGGAGCCAGCATCAGATTCTTCATCTTCTGAAGGGAGTCTTGTCAGAAATCTACCATAGGTTGCTCGCTTGATGGTTCCGGACTGCAGACGGGTTCTAGGCCGAGATGCTTTCAGAATCGATTCGAGATTGTCTCGCGCCGACGTCCCTCTGCTGGTCATGTTGGTGGTGACCCTTCTTCTTTGTCGGAAACGCCTAGGCCTTATTTTCGGCGTTTCGGTACTGAGCCTTTCAAAAACCGAAACTCGTTCGGGGACCGCCTTGATGCAGCTGCATTCAGACAATACTGCCCGAATGAGTTTGGAACAGGGGCACTGAGTTTCCTGTTCTTGGGGACTCCTTTTCCTGGTTTTATTCGTACCCCCAGCACGATAGTACAACTCGTCTGCTTGACGATCGGAGTAACCTATCGTGTGTTGGCACGACTTCTCAGGTATAACATTATCATCATCAGACGATAATGTTTCCTTCTGAGGGGGAACTGCCTTCTTAGGGCTTTCAAAAGTCACGCGCCTCGAAACATGCCTTTTTGGGCGTGAGTTCTCGGCGGGCTCCTGGACTTCAATGCGCAAGTTGGTGCGCATGACTGCCCTGGTCTCTTTGTCATGTTGGAGGTGACGGCGACCCACAGCATGCTGCGTCGTCCGGGGCTTTTTCATCGGGCCCAAACGATCTTGAACGGGAGCTTTGCCTCTCTCGTCGGGAATCGGACCGAGGCGCTCCAAGACTGGCTTCTTCCTTTGGGACGATTCTGCATGATCTCCCGGAGAAGCTTTTGGAATTATCGGCGATATGGGTTGCTTCGCCGGTGGTTGAACTTTGGTTGGAGGCTGCTTCGGCCTCCACACTTGGCGGGTTGATGGCGGCTTCTTGGCCACTCTTCCTTTCTTCAATTCCTCGGCCTTCTACACGAGGATTTTTCCCTGTGCAAGCAATGCGCGGCGTTTGTGAATCTGCTCTTCGAGTGTTGAACGGTTCCGTTTGACCCGGATCCATTCGTTCGTTGGCGGCTTTGAGGAACCGCCATCCTTCAATTGTTGAGGCTGTTTGCCTCTCCTGTTCTTTAGATCCGCGTTGTAGCGGACCCCGTCCGTGGACTCCATCGCTTTGGCGAATTGCCGCGCAAGGCGTTGACGTCGCCTCTGGCGGGCTCTCTTCGAGAGAGTCACAACGCCTTCAACAGTAGAAGCGTTGACGAGAACAGGTTTGACCTCATTGGAGGTCGGTGGAACTTCACCTGACGCAACTTTGGCGTCAGCTGGGGTGAGAGCGTTGTTGGCATTCTGGACTTCTTCAAACCAACGAGCTTTTCTCCTGGAGGAGAACTTCTTGGACTTGCGGGGGGAGGTAGATCCGGACGAGGATGAGAGGTACTACTCGAACTTGACCTGGTCGAATTCATACTCGACTTCCTCCTAGACCGGGATTGAGATCCGCGGCTGCGACGTGAAGATCTCGGCAGCGAGATCGGCGGCTCCCTTGATTTGAAGCGCTGAGATCGACCAAGCGAAATCAGTAGCTCTTCTCGAGATCAAGACTGTTCGCGGTGAAAATTGCCTTCATTGAATTCATTGTTATCTCAAGTCTATCTTTTTTTAGTTACAAAGATCCGGTCTTTTTTAGATCCGGTTACAACGAAAATCAAAGAAAATAAAAGAAAAGATTACAACTTTCTCCTTGTTTTTCGAACAAATCGCGAGCTCCTGTTTTGCAGTCGCTCGCTTGTGTGGGTTCTTTGCCAACGCCGGGGTTAATCCGTGGACCACCGCGCGATCTAGATACGGTCGGATCTACACGATTTGAATAATAGCCGGGGAGGATTAGTTCACCAAGGAAATAATCGTCCAAATCTCGGGATCAAAGGCCAAGCTTTGATCCGGAGTATGATCTCGTGTAGATCTCAGATCTGATCTATCTCTCTCTCTCTCACTCCTGCCTTTTGTGACGTGGATGCTCGCCGAGAACCATATCTGAATGTTCAAGTCCTCAAGTCTTCAAAACTCCAAGCTCGATCTTCAATTCGGCAGAGTTTCGGCTCTCAAAGTTCCAACCTTCTCAAATGAACAAAGGGGGGGTGGGGCTATTTATAGGCTCTCTGAACTGTGCCCGCGCACAGATCTGGGTCGGCCACCTATGGGTGGCCGACACTGGGCCGAGCCACCCATGGGTGGGGCTCGCTTTGGCGAGCGCACCCATGGGTGATCGGCCTTGGCCGAGCCACCCATAAAGGTGGCTCGGCCACCAAGCCACCTATGGGTGGCTCGGCTTTGGCCGAGCCCCCCTTAGGCGTTGGGTTTTATTGTTTTGTCCGGTCTCGTGGTTGATTCGGACTCTGATTTGTTGATCTGATTTGGCAGTAGATCCGATTCCTGATTTGGCAGTAAATCCACTTCTGAGTTCGAGTCCGAAACTGATCTTGATTCGATCGTGATTCGTCCGAGTCTGCCCTTGGTTGGATGACTCGTTGACTCTTCGAACCCTTGGCTTGATTCCACACGCGAATGGATGTATTCCGTTGCTTGCGTGCGATTCGTCAACCTCGTCGCCTCGTTGGTTCGTCGGTTTGTGCCGAGCTGTGCTAAGAGACCTATAAGCAATTTTATATGCCTACATTGAGTGCATATGCTCATTACTTGGGCGCATGCACTCAAATATTGTAAACTAAACTATTCTTTGGTATTTCACAGAGCAAGTGCACTGGACAAGTCAAGTGCATATGCTCGGTTTGAATCTGTGAGTTTTAAAATATTTTCGACTAATAACTTTCTAGATTCAAAAAGTAAATAAAAAATAAACCTAAACACAAGTTTTCTGCTACCAAAGGGAACCTATTCCATCAAATTTCACATCAAAAGATCAATTATATCCAAACTTACCATTAGAGCCCTTGAGCTCACAATCCATAGCAATAAATGGCGGCAAACCCTTATCTAATATACTCAAAACCATGCAAAAACATCAAAGAACTGTAGAGATCATAAATTAAAAACCCGCAAAAATCTCATAAAAACATGGATTAAAGACTCTAGCTTGCAAAATTAATGTTACTCTACAACCATGGCTCCTCCTCCTTGAAAGAGATTGTGGAATGAGATCCACCTCTTAGAGAGAGTCTTTCCTTGCTCAAAACCCACGAATTTGCAAAACTATCTTTTTCAAAATCTTGTTTATATTAAAAGAAAGAGGTGAAAAAGATATCTAAAACCCATAAATCTAAATTTCTAAAAGAAAAATATTGAGGAAGAAGATATTTGCGTTGGATATTGATGCAATTCTCTCTTTAGCCTCTGAGATCACTTTTCAGCTCTAATTCAAGAGGGAGAGAATTTGGGGCTTTTATATGAGTGATTAAAAAAGGTATTGAGTCAAATGGGTTTGTATTCTTCTGGATCCAACCGAATAAGTTTATATGACGTAATAACCCGCTTAGCTCAAGGTTCAAACCATTGTGAAATACCAAAACTTCACATTTAAAATCCAAAAGCCTAATTTAGCAAAACATAAAATAAAATTCTAATTTCCACTTAAAGAAAAAGCATGTGACATGTGTTAATATCATAGGACTCAGTGAAATCTAATAGCTCAAGGTTCATTGATTAGATTCTATGATAGAAATTTATTTGGAGTGGAGTAAGGTCTTTACACTTTATATATTTTTAAAAAAATTCGTATATAAAGAAAAATGGGGATGTAACAGAAAAGAAATAATTCCTCCTACTTGAAAAGGTTGTGCCTAAAGGCGCATGAATATTGCTAAGGAGGCCTCATGGTGGAGCGAATCTAGCAAGAATGAAGATATCCTCGAGCGTTCAAGTGAGTCTAGGAGTAACATCCCACACCAAGCTGCAATGGGGTCCTTTGTTGTGTCTCAAGCACATAGAATGGAGCCACTCCAACCTTGTCTCAACACCATGCCACCACAATGGTGCACTATTTATTCATGGTGAGTAAAGCAACAAGTCTTGCCTAATCCTGGAGATCAACCAAGGAGGGCAAACTTCAAAAGAAGAGTTAGCAAATCATGGCTAGCTATTCTAGATGAGTTCGATGATGAACCCTGTTCACTATTGCTAACATGACGACCCTAGAACACAACACTATGGGTAGTTGAAGGCCAAGTAGGAGCCTCAAAGCCTCGATTCTCCTACTCTATTACCAACAATGGCATGGTTTAGAAGAAGGTAGCCCACTCAGAAAACACACTCAAAGACAAATGCACGGGCATGACACAATAGTAGGGATAAACTAATATGTTCCACTAACAACACAAAATATTTGATGACGACAAAGGCAAACATCTAAAACATTGAACCAGATTCTTCCAAGCAAGATCATCAAAAGGAAGATACCAATCGAGACATTGATTCAAGGGAGTGCTTGAGCGACTAAATTAACTAACTGAAGTAATCTAGAGCTAGCAAGAGGCAATGACCCAGGTGCAAGACATGATGCAGCAACTTAACAACACTCTAAATTAGATGACTCTCGATATGCACAATTACAAGTGGGGAGGTTACAAACTCCTCACCAACCATGATAGTATCACCTCTTTTCGAAGTGATGGAACCAACAACGATGGTGGACCCTAGCGGCGGCTGCACTTTTAGCACAGATAATTGAATCAAAAGCCAAAGTCACTACCATCAACCAGAATGGGAAGGCTGAGAATGGGGACTTGATCAAACCCTATCCTATGGCCTTGGATGACATCCCATATCTGTCAAAATACAAACCTTCAGTGTTGCAATTCTTCAATGGCACTTGATCTACACACCAACATATCTACCATTTTTAACACCAAACTAGAAATTGAGGAAGGGGTGATCCTCCCCTAGTAAAATGTTCATAGATACCCTCCAGGGACTAGCCTTTGAATGAGTCTAAAGGTTGCTACACAGATCAATCACTTCATGAGGAGATTTGAGGAGAAGTTTCTTGAATCAATTCTTTAGAAGCTAAGATGACTCTTGTAAGATTGAGAAGCGAGAACTATCGATCTAGAGAAAAGATCAGAATCTTCATTGACAGATTCCACAACTTATCCCTATAAGTTAAGGGTGAGATGTCCTTCGGCCTCGCTAAAGTGGCTTGTCACGATAACTTTCTCAACCACATCAGGGCCCTGTTCGCGGGAAAAATTATGTCTTTCTTCATTGTTGATATCATTGCTATCTCAGTTAACAACTTTA
>NW_017974142.1:0-6848 GCF_001876935.1 Asparagus officinalis
GAGTGGCTAAGTTGAGTTTTCCGTAGTCAATACAAACTCACCATCCAGTTTGGATTCGAGTGGGAATCAACTCATTAGCCTTATTTTGGATCACAGTGATCCCAGATTTCTTTGGAACAACTTGGACCGGACTCACCCATGAACTATCCGAAATGTGATAAATGATCCCATGATCGAGACATTTCAGAATGTCTTTCCTTACGGCTTCTTTCATCCCTGGGTTTAACCTACGTTGAGGATCTCTAGTAGGTTTGGTGTCATCTATTAAATGGATTCGGTGTTGAACAATGGTTGGACTAATCTCTTTGATATCAGCCATGGTCCATCCAATAGCTTCCCTATTCTCTCTTAAAACATCTAAGAGAGCTTCCTTTTGACCGGTAGTCAAATCAGAAGAAATAATAACTGGTAAAGACTCGTTCTCCCCTAAGTAGGCATACTCTAGATTTTCAGGTAGAGGTTTGAGCTCTAACTTAGGGGGTTCCTCCACATATGGGCGAAGCTGGACTCGGGGTTCTATCTATAAAGGTTCTCGTTGCCAGCCAACAGTAGAAACATGAATGACCATCGGTTCTAACTCTAGTTCATCATCAGAAAACTCCTCAATCATTAAATCAGATACATTTGAATCAGACTCACACTCTCCCTCTTGTTGCTCACTTGATATTCCCTGAATGAAATTCACTTCCATTGGTTGATCAGATGGATCACTAGGTTGCTTTCCTAAGTTGAAAATATTGAGGTCAACAGTCATGTTCCCAAAAGATAGTTTCATTTGACCAGTTCTACAATTGATCAAAGCATTTGAGGTGGCTAAGAACGGTCTTCCTAGAATGACGGGGATTTGACTTTTGAGATTGGAAACGGGCTGCGTTTCCAAGATAATAAAATCAACAGGGAAAATGAACTCTCCAACTTTGATCAGAACATCCTCTACCTCTCCTTTGGGAATTTTTACAAATCTATCAGTTAACTGTAGAGTACATCTTGTCGGTTTAAGTTCTCCTACACCTAGCTGTTGATAAACTAAATAAGGAAGGAGGTTGACGCTGGATCCCAAGTCTAGAAGTGCCTTATAAATGTGAGTGTTACCTCTGACGCATGGAATTGTGGGACAACCAGGGTCCTTATATTTCAAGGCTAGTTGCCCAAGTTGGGTTTCTAACCGGGCTATGGCTTGAGTGTTCGAGTTGAGCACTTGGCCTGTGGTTTGCATGAAGGAATTTAGAGTGGTGGATGACTGGGTCAACATGTTGATAGTTTGTGTAAAAGCTTTGATCATAGCTTCTAAATCCTTTTCTAAGACACTTAAACGTTTGTCATGATCATAATTTGTAGGCTGGTGAGGATGATGATGTTGGGTTGGAAAAACTGGGTTAGCTTGTTGGAAATTGTTTGGTGAGTTGAACGGAAGTGTATTTCCCTAGGGAATTGTGGGTTCGACGTGGGAATGAAGTTTTGATTTCCAGGAGAATTTCCTTGGTTCCATGCAAAGTTGGGATGATTTCTCCAACCTGGATTGTAGGTTGGAGAAAATGGATCATTTCTAGGGTGCTGGAATGCAATGTTCATCTGTTCTAAAGTATGGTTGTTTCCTAGGAGAGGGCATTCTTCTGAAACGTGGGTAGAAGACTGACAGTTATGACATCCGGGGTAGAAACATGATTGATTTAAGTTAGAGCTCGTTCCTTAACTTCTAAGGCTTCTAACCTTCGCAGAATCGTCGCCATCTTTGCTTTAGAAGCAATGTTTGACTCCAGGGAAAGACCACTAGACTTAGATTGGGGAACTGATGAAACCCTGTCATCACAGTGTTCCTACTGCGTTGTTTTCTCGGATAGACTCTCTAGGAATTCCTAAGTTTCATCTGCGTTTTTCCTCATAAAATCTCCCTGACACATCGATTCTAAAGATGTTTATGAAGAATAGTCCAATCCTTCATATATGACTTGGCATAATCGCCATTTCTCGAGACCATGATGAGGACATTGGATCAAAAAATCTTTAAATCGGTCAAAATATTTCCAGAATGGCTCTCCTGTGACAATTTTGAAGTTTTGAATACTGTTCCTAAGCTTTACCGTTTTATGAATAGGAAACTTTTTTTTGAGAAAAACGGTGATAAATTCCTCCCAAGTTGAGATGGAATTTATCGGTAAGCTGTATAACCATTTTTTAGCTTTGTCCTTAAGAGCAAATGGAATAAATCTGAGCTTAATCGCATCTTCGGTTAATTCTCTCATTTTAATCATAATACACACTTCCTCAAATTCCGAGATAAAAATATATGCATCTTCTGTTTCATTTCCTAGGAATTTGGGAAGCATGTTTATGTAATACGGTCTAAGCTCAAAATTTACTCCATTTACTTCAGGAATCCTTATGCAAGATGGAATTGCATTTCTGATAGGGTAACACATATCCTGAAGAATGGGTTAATTTGTCATTTCTTGGATTGGTTCAACACGGATTAAATGATGAGAATTATCCCTAACCCAAGTTTGCAAACACCAAAACAACTTTTTATTTAATTTTAAGGAAAGAAAGAAAATTAGTTTTTTTTAAAAAAAAAAAATAGAGAAAAACCAAATAAAAAAGATCAAAACAAACACTTTTCAAACACTCTAATTCTAGGATTTAGCCTAACTCCACTAGACCAGCTCCTAACCAAAAACTCCTACAGTGAAAAGATTAAAGTTTTACCCAGGTAGTTAGCCAGGTAAGGATAGTACTAGAGGGTGATCAGAGATCAATTAAGTACCTTGTTCCTTACGGCGCGCTTTACGTAACCCCTAAACCTTGCCTTAGACACCAACTAATCTGAGAAAACTTAAACCGGTTCACTTAATGATTTCTTGTTCCTTATTGAGTTCGAATCCTTAGGGGACAACGTCTAATAAGTTTTAGAAGGCTTGGGTTTGTGAAGTAAGGAATTAGTGATTTGTGGGCTAAGGAAAGGGTGATGAAATACCTTACCTTATCTTGATTAGGGGTTTTGCCCTTAAGAATGTTTTAAGTGTGTGCCAAATCAAGTGCTACAATCACTTTGGTGAATTCCTACAAACTATATGAAATGCAACCCTAGAAATTAAAAGCGACTAAAAAAGGATGATAAAAAGAAAATCTTTATATTTTTATTAGGGTTAACAATCAAACAACTATGAGAAGGGGAAACATTGTTTGAGTTTATTATCTTGTTAGTTAATATCCAAGTGAAAGGTGAATTTTATTATGGTCAACAAAAATAAATTTTTCTTTTTTTTTGAATCCTAATTGTCTCTAATTGTGAAGCTAACTAAAAATGGTGGAATTGAAAACGCTAGAAAGAAGACTTACCCGAAAGCAATTCTCCAAGTTCTTGATCTTATTCTCTTTTTATCATATTTCAACTTAGATTTATTAAGCATAGATTATCAAACCATTTAAGGAAAGTGTAACCTATCAAATTATCATCTAAGTTAAAATTACTATTCATGATAAGAACAACAACATGATAATAATCCTAGAATTCATAAGCATAACCTATCAAACCATTTAAGATAAGCATAGATTATCAAATTCTTCTTCTACCGATTAGTTCTCTAGTTGATTATCCTAAACATGAACATTTTAAGTGCAAGAGAATAATTCATACAATATAAAGGAAATTAGACTAGTTTCATATAATTCTAAACTTCCTACAAGAATTAAATTCACATCTTTAAGAAATAAAAACAAGAAAAAGAACTAATTACAAAAATAAAAATAAAAGAAAAATCTAAACTATGAACAAGAAATAAATCTAACTACAAAGAATAAAAATCTAAACTACAAAATAAATTGCAGAAATTAAATGCAAGAAAAATAAATCTACTCTACAAATTAAAGTGCAAAAAGAAATAAAAAGATAAGAAAATAAATCTACACTACAAGTATGAATGTAAATCTAACTAATAAGCAATAATAAAGAAAATTACTAAAAAAATAAAAGAGGAAAATAAAAGAAATGCAAACCTTCAAATTGCTCTTCATCTCCATCTTCATCATTCAACAAAGAGGAGAAAAGACAAATTTAAAGTGGAGAAAAATTATTATTATTAATTACAACAAAAGTTATAATTTTTGGAAGGCCTTCTCAATTAAGAGTAGCCCTCCTCTCCAAATGGAGTTACAAAATTTTTCACACCCTTAACCCCTCACTCTCTACCCCTATTTATAGTAAACATCAGTGAATGAGGGCCATTGGATTGAAATCTTATCCAAAAACAACAAATTTCAGCCTTAGATCTATAACAAATTGTACGATGGTATCGATGCTGGCATCGATACGGGTATCGATGCCGGCATCGATACCCAGCCTTCTCCTGTTGCTGTCCGAGCTTCTCTCTTTCTTTGGGCTTGGGCTTTTTGATTTGGTTTTTCACTTTGGCTTCTTGAATTCCAATTGGGCTTTTCTTCATTTCTTCATGCTTTATTGTTTTGATTTTGGGCTTTTTATAAATTAACAATTTGATTTTCCAATGGGCTTCTTTGCTTCATTTCTTCATTTCTACAAGGGTTTTGATGAGAGATGAGATTTTGAGCTCTTATTCTTCATTAACCTGCAATTTAAGATAAAAGCAATTATTAGTGGCATATTTATTCATATAAAATAGATAATGAGGGTATAAAATTATAATAAAATATGATTATCACAACCCCATCCCAATTGGAAGAAGGAGAACAAGCTACAACAGATGAGTTAGAGGAAATTAATATTGGCACTAGTGATGACCATCGTCCCATATTTATCAGTGCCCATATGTGCAAGGATGAAAAAGATGAATACAAACATTTCTTATCCAAGAACAATGACATTTTTGCTTGGAGTTACAAGGAGATGCCTGGGATTAATCCGAATATAGCAGTACATTGCTTAGCTATTTCAAGTGATATTATACCTATTAAGCAACAACAGCGTCGTTTTCATCCAGAAATATTACCTCAAATAATAGCTGAGATTGATAAACTTCTTGCTGTTGACTTTATCCGAGAAGTCAAATATCCTACATGGTTGGCTAATATAGTTCCCGTTAAAAAGAAAAATAGACAAACCCGTGTTTGTATCGATTTTCGTGATTTAAATAAGGCTTGTCTAAAAGATGATTTTCCTCTTCCTATCTCTGAATTATTGATAGATTCTACTACATGTCATGAAGTATTATCATTCATGGATGGTTATTCGGGGTACAATCAAATTCGTATGGCACCAAAAGATGAAGAGTTTACTACTTTTAGGACACCAAAAGGTATCTTTTGTTATAAAGTGATGCCTTTTGGACTAAAAAATGTCGGTGCGACATACCAACGTGCTATGACAGAGATTTTTACTGATCTCCTCCATGATAAGGTAGAGTGTTATGTTGATGACATTATGATAAAAACAAAGCATAGAATTGAACATTTACAAGATCTTTCTTTGGTTTTTGAACGCTTAAGAAAATATCAATTAAAGATGAACCTGACAAAATGTGCATTCGGTGTCTCATCAGGAAAATTTTTGGGGTTTGTCATTCGTAAAGATGGAATTGAGATTGATCCAGCAAAGACAAAGGCTATCATTGAGATGCCACAACCACGAAACCTACATGAGCTGAAAAGTCTTCGAGGGCGACTTGCATACATTCGACGTTTCATTGCTAATTTAGCCAGCAGGTGCCAACCATTTACAAGACTAATGAAAAAGACGTTTCTTTTGAATGGGATAATGCGTGTCAAAATGCTTTTGAAAGTATAAAAAAATATTTAACGTGCCCACCTGTGCTAGGAGTCCCCTTTAAAGGGCGACCTTTAATATTATATACGCTACATTACCCATGTCTTTGGGGGCATTATTGGCCCAAGTTAATGATGAGGGAAAGGAGGTTGCTTTGTATTATCTGAGCCATATGATGCTGGGGGCAGAACAAAACTATTCGGGTATGGAAAAAATATGTTTGGCCTTAGTTTTTGCAGCCCAGAAACTTAGACATTATATGTTAGAACATACTATTCACTTGATATCTCGTGCAAATCCTCTCAGATATATTCTTGGAAAATTAGTTTTATCAGGTCGCTTAGCAAAATGGGCAATGTTTTTGACTCAATTTGATATTGTCTATGTACCTCAAAAGGCTGTTAAAGGGTAGGTTTTAGCAGATTTTCTAGCTGCTCATGCTTTGCCAGGAGAAAAAGAGATTGAAGATGACCTTCCTGATGATGAAGTTATGACTACCTTCATAGCCCATTCATGGGTCATGTATTTTGATGGAGCCAGTCGAGGAACGGAGGCAGGAGCTGTGATTGTATTTGTTACTCCTAAAGGAGAATCTCTACCATACTCTTTTACATTGACTTCAGCATCATCTAATAATGAACCTGAGTATGAGGCTCTTATCATTGGTCTCGAATTAGCATCAGACTTACATCTTGATCCATTGGTAGTCTATGGTGATTCACAACTTGTTATACATCAACTAAATGGAAAATATGCTGTAAAAAAGAAGGAATTAATCCCATATTTTCTAAAGGCCCAGGAGTTAATCCATCAATTTCAAGAAATTCAAATTGAACATGTCCCCAGGTCTTATAATCATAGAGCGGATGCTCTAGCAAGTCTTGCGGCTTCATTGGCTATCTTTCTGAACACTACCCTCTAAATAAATGTTGAAACGAGGCGGGTACTATCATCAATACTTGAAGAGTCACCACAAGAGATATTAACATCCTCGGCTATTTCGGCTTACATTAAAGAGGAAATAGATTAGCAAAAACCCTTACTAGATTATCTCAACCATGGAATTCTTCCTGCAGATAATCACCAGAGACAACATATAAAGAAGCGTGCTATA
>NW_017974143.1:0-1938 GCF_001876935.1 Asparagus officinalis
TTCCTTCACCACTTGGGCAACCTCTGTCGATGTGCCCGAAGCAAACCGAGAAGTGACTGGGATAGGGGAGAAATCATCGGAAGTTGAATAATACTCGCCACGACGCCCGTACACTGCGTGAGATGAGAACGCCCCAGAAGGATATTCCACTGGAAGCAAAAAATTAAACAGTTGTTAGTCTCAATCATAAAAGGAAGTCGAACTCATCCTACGAATGGGTAAGATAGAGTCACTGCCTTATAAAGGGTAAGACGATTTGGCCACATTATGCACTTATAAGATAGGGTATATCGACTATATATCCCTGCCTTATAAGGCACAATGCAGCGTCAAAACGCCCCCTTTATTGATTTTGAGATATGGTTTTGACCAAGCAAAACATATCTTTAAAGCGTCGATCCTCGCCAAGGAGAATCAAGGCTCTTCCCGATTGCCTCACCAAGGAGAACAAAATGGGGATAAAAAGGACCAATTTGTAAATTTCCAAGAAAAAATGGACTAATTTGTAAATTTCCAAAAATAGCTCACCAGCATAAGAGGGAGGCGCGCCATCAACCGACGCGGTAGAGGATTGACCCCTCGCAATACGAGACATAGAGACCTGCAAAATAAATTAAGGAATCAGATCCAGAAAAAGTTCCTCTTTTTTGCAATTCTCCCCTCCCTGAAAGGTGAGCTCGAGGCGCAAAATCTTAATCCTAACCCTCGCATGCAACCCCACAAATTCATAAATTGAATTAAGCATAAAAAAAATGCTAAAATGGTTGAGGATTTACCTGAGGGAAAGCTCGTGGATCCAATAAAAATCAGATCTGGAAAGAGGCTCGGACCACGCGCTCGAGGGGCCTGAGAGAAATTCTAAATATGAAAGGCGACCCCACAAATTCATAAATTGAATTAAGCATAAAAAATGCTAAAATGGTTGAGGATTTACCTGAGGGAAAGCTCGTGGATCCAATAAAAATCAGA
This sequence comes from Asparagus officinalis, assembly GCF_001876935.1. NCBI lineage: Eukaryota > Viridiplantae > Streptophyta > Magnoliopsida > Asparagales > Asparagaceae > Asparagus > Asparagus officinalis. Next base: position 970 of record NW_017974143.1, read on the forward strand.
TCTTGAAAGAGACTCAGACCACGCGCTCGAGGGGCCTGAGAGAAATTTTAAATATGGAAGTTTTGAGGAATGTTGAATCAGGACCAAATTGAACCGGACCAGACCAAGTTGAAACGGACCAGACCTGGTTTGAACCAGAATTCAAATTGAAGCTGAATCGAGCATCGAAACAACTTCAAATCGACAGAGGGTTCAGTCCTTGGTTTATTCTTGCCTCTCCCACATGTTCAATACTCCGAAAAGTATACGAGTATAAACTGCTTCTTAATACTCCGAAAAGTATACGAGTATAAACTGCTTCTTAATACTCCAATAAGGTATACGAGTATAAACTATTCCCTATTTTTGGTTGAGAAGTTCCTGGAGAATATTTTTTCTATAAATATTCTTAAGGATAACTCAACAACACTACGCCGGACAACGCGTCGCAAATAAAAACTCAACGCCAACAATCGATGGTCAGCTAAAGATTAGAAAATCAGGAATCGACTTCAAGTTTAAAATTCCAACAACGGTCAGAAAATAAATGCAGCACCGGAACTCTTACAGACATTCGACAAAGCACCGAATAGCCTGGAAGATTGAAGGAATCAAGAACAGAAGCCATTCCAAAGTCCCATTACACCGACTGAAGGTTGGGACAATCATATCCAAAGTATTCCAGACTCTTCTATAAAAGAACGAGGCTGAAATACTTTGGAGGGGGTATCTGTAGGCATATAAAATTGCTTATAGGTCCCTTAGCACAGCTCGGCACAAACCGACGAACCATCGAGGCGACGAGATCGACGAATCGCACGCAAGAAACGAAATACATCCATTCGCATTTGGAATCAAGCCAAGTGTTGAAGAGTCAACGAGTCATCCAACCAAGAGCATACTCGGGCGAATCACGACCGAATCAAGATCGGTTTCGGACTCGAACTCAGAAGTGGATTTACTGCCAAATCAGGAATCAGATTTACTGCC
>NW_017974143.1:3693-6846 GCF_001876935.1 Asparagus officinalis
ATCATATCCAAACTGGCAAGCGAACCGGCAGGGTAGGTATGGCTCTATGAAACACTGATTCCTCACCCGGAAAGTCAGATAACCCGGCCTGATGTTCACCAGCCAGTTAAAGCAGCCGATGTCCAAATGAGTCCGATACTCCCTCGGCCTCTCCTCATCAATCAGGCACTCGCCGTATCGGCCAGAAAACTGTGGAAAGCAAGTGGAAAACGCCCAACACTTGTGGACCTGTAGCTGCTGTCTGACGTCAGGGAATCCTCGCCCCTCCCACTTGCCATTCTCAAACAACTGTAGTAGGGGAGCGGAGGGGTCTACTCGCCGTATCGGTCGGAGAACTGTGGAAAGCAAGTGGAAAACGCCCAACACTTGTGGACCTGTAGCTGCTGTCTGACGTCAGGGAATCCTCGCCCCTCCCACTTGCCATTCTCAAACAACTGTAGTAGGGGAGCGGAGGGGTCTGTGGCATACGGTACTGACATCATATCAGAACGATGAAGGACGAACCAAGCCATCAAATAAGGCTGGGTAGAGCACCTCCAATGGCAAGATATCGCTAGACTGATATGGGACCACATATTTCTTTAACCAGATAGCGAGGTAACCGGCGAGAAGGGTCATCGGTCGAATCGGCGCGGTCGCATGCCACAAGAATGATTTAAACTTGGCTGGGTAGAGCACCTCCAATGGCAAGATATCACTAGACTGATATGGGACCACGCATTTCTTTAACCAGATAGCGAGGTAACCGGCGAGAAGGGTCATCGGTCGAATCGGCGCGGTCGCATGCCACAAGAATGCTTTAAACTTGGTCCCTGTAGGAAAACCACTCTCAGGACTGCTAATGGTATAGGAATGAGCATCAACCTTCTTCAGTAGACTATTAACCCCTGAAGGAGTGAGTGGTGCCAGCTCACAAATAGCCTCGCCAGAATTGCTCTCTAGATTCCTGAACAAATAAGACGCAAACTGTTTCTGGCTCACATGAGATTTAGCCCTCTTCGCTAAGGGTTCAGACTGCGCCAAAGCGATATGATAGTGACATGTGAGGTCCCATAAAGTCTCGTAGCGGTCGGGCATGCGATCCTTCAGCTGACTTAATTCTTGGCTGGAGGGAAAATATTCCTGATATAGCATCTGTCCCATGGGCAAACCAGAAATCCTGTGCATCTCATGGAGGGCCAAGCCCAACTCCCCTTGCCAGGTCAGAAAAGTATTCGAATCTGGAGTATAAAGCTCACAGCGAAGAAATGCTTCGTGCTAACAGGCAAACCATACATGGTGGCACGAACGGCTGCATACAGACCACAAGCGTGCAACTCCTCGCTCCATCGGCTCAAGACGTACTTCGTCATGCGAGTCCACCAAAGCTTGTCCAAAGAATGGACCCAACCATAAAACCTGTGGCGTGTCGCAGGCATCTCCCGTCCTAAAGCAGCGAGGCGATTCTTCAAAGTAGAAGCAGCGGCAAGAAGCTCGTTACGTGGCGGTGCATCTAACCCCAATACTCCAGGATGCAATCCAGTGATGTGACTCCTGCTCGAACCAGGAGCTGCCTGATGAGTGATGTATCCGCAGTGAATGCTCTCATGCTCCTCCGTCAAGCGCCACGACATCTCCCGTGTCACAGCCTGACGCCGAAGCTCAGTCAACGAACGGTGCCGAGGAATCTTCGACAAATATATGAAACCACTGCCAGTCCTATGAAGCCACTGCTCAGCATCAATAAACACGGCATCCGGATCTCTGGCAGAATCGCCAAATAAAAAGTCGGTCTTCTTGAGAGGCTGGATCGAACTAGCATCCTTCACAAGGGGCGCATCTGTAATCAACTGGCGAAGAGCTCGATGTCCACCTTCCTTCACCACTTGGGCAACCTCTGTCGACGTGCCCGAAGCAAACCGAGAAGTGACTGGGATAGGGGAGAAATCGTCGGAAGTCGAATAATACTCGCCACGACGCCCATACACTGCGTGAGATGAAAACGCTCCAGAAGGATATTCCACTGGAAGCAAACATTTAAACAGTTGTTAGTCTCAATTATAAAAGGAAGTTGAACTCATCCTACGAATGGGTAAGATAGAGTCACTGCCTTATAAAGGGTGAGACGATTTGGCCACATTATGCACTTATAAGATAGGGTATATCGACTATATATCCCTGCCTTATAAGGCACAATGCAGCGTCAAAACGCCCCCTTTATTGATTTTGAGATATGGTTTTGACCAAGCAAAACATATCTTTAAAGCGTCGATCCTCGCCAAGGAGAATCAAGGCTCTTCCCGATTGCCTCGCCAAGGAGAACAAAATGGGGTGAAAAGGACCAATCTGCAAATTTCTAAGAAAAAATGGACTAATTTGTAAATTTCCAAAAATAGCTCACCAGCATAAGAGGGAGGTACGCCATCAGCCGACGCGGTAGAGGATTGACCCCTCGCAATACGAGACATAGAAACCTGCAAAATAAGTTAAGGAATCAGATCTAGAAAAAGTTCCTCTTTTTTGCAATTCTCCCCTCCCTGAAAGGTGAGCTCGAGGCGCAAAATCTTAATCCTAACCCTCGCATGCAACCCCACAAATTCATAAATTGAATTAAGCATAAAAAAATGCTAAAATTATGCTAAAATGGTTGAGGATTTACCTGAGGAAAAGCTCGTGGATCTAATAAAAATCAGATCTTGAGAAAGGCTCAGACCACGCGCTCGAGGGGCCTGAGAGAAATTTTAAATATGAAAGTTTTGAGGGATTTCTCAGTCAAAGATCCAAAGGAAGACTAGATCTAATGCAAATATGAAGTTTTGAGGGAGAACGGACGCTCGAGGGAAGAGAAAAGTGAAAAAGAAAGAGAGAGGGGGGCCGGCCCTAGTAAGGGGTAAAAAACCCTCTTTTATAATGTTGAACCAGGACCAAATTGAACCGGACCAGATCAAGTTGAACCGGACCAGACCTGGTTTGAACCAGAATTCAAATTGAAGCTGAATCGAGCATCGAAACAACTTCAAATCGTCAGAGGATTCAATCCTTGAATTATTCTTACCTCTCCCACATGTTCAGAAAAATCAGAAGATTTTTTGAGACGAATTACTACCTTTTTTGGCTCATTATCAAGCCGGTTCAGCTCATTTGAGCACAGAAAATACTCCAATAAGGTATACG
>NW_017974144.1:0-2874 GCF_001876935.1 Asparagus officinalis
GATTGGGTCCCGACAGTTCATCGCCTTGTTCCGGAACCTCTTGACGAAGGTGTCAACCAATTCTCCGTCCTTCTGCTTCTCGTCTAGCAACGACCCGATGGATATCTCTGTGTCGTCGTCGAAGAAGTTGGCGAGGAACTTGGTCTCCATGTCGTCCCAGCTATTCACACTACCTGGCTTGAGGCGGCGATACCAATCGAAGGCGGCTCCGCGAAGAGTGCCGACGAATGACCGCACCATCAGAGGCTCATTACCAGAGATGACTCCCAAGTGCGATTTGAAGTAAATCAAATGCTGGGTGGGTGAACCCATCCTATTAAACGGCGTGAAGTTAATTAGGTTGAACTTCGCCGGATATGGGATTGATTCCCACTCTCTTGGGTATGGACAAGGAATGCCCGTCTTTTTCATCTCTTGAGCGGAAATCAATGTATTGATTTTGCTCTCGAGATTTTTGATTTTCAGATTTTCATCTGTGTTTTCACTAGCATTCTCGTTACCACCTCCCGCATTGACGGGAGGATTATTGGTATTACGAGCTTCATTTGTATCCTCGTCTTCCAGATTAACCGGGTTACGACGACTTGGCTCGCCTTGCTGGTTCGTCAATGCCTGGATTTGCTGGTCATGCATTTCTCTCATGTTTTGCATGGCCATCTGCATTTCGAACCTGAAGGTTTCCTGCTGCTTAGCTAAGGCGTCTTCAAGCATTTTGGCCACTTGCTCCGCGCTTATCATCAGTGATTCACGGGGTTGCCCTTCGCTGGATACTGTATTGTCTGAGGCGACCGCGGAGCCGGCATCAGATTCTTCATCTTCTGACGGGAGTCTTTTTCGAACCCTACCATAGGTTGTCCACTTGATGGTTCCGGACTGCAGACGGGTTCTAGGCTGGGATGCTTTCAGAATCGATTCGAGATTGTCCCGCGCCGATGTCCCTCTGCTGGTCATGTTGGTGGTGACACTCGGAAGTTCTCCATCTTCAACCACCGTTCTTCTTCGTCGGAAACGCCTAGGCCTTGTTTTTGGCGTTTCAGTATTGAGTCTTTCGAAAACTGAAACTCGTTCGGTGACCGCCTTGATGCAGCTGTATTCAGACAATACTGCCCGAATAAGTTTGGAACAGGGGCACTGAGTTTCCTGTTCTCGGGGACTCCTTTTCCTAGTTTTATTCGTACCCCCAGCACGATAGTACAACTCGTCTGTTTGACGATCGGAGTAACCTATCGAGTGTTGGAACGACTTCTCAGGTATAACATTATCGTCATTAGACGATAATGTTTCCTTCTGAGGGGGAACTGCCTTCTTCGGGCTTTCAAAAGTCACGCGCCTCGAAACATGCCTTTTTGGGCGTGAGTTCTCGGCGGGCTCCTGGACTTCAATGCGCAAGTTGGTGCACATGACTGCCCTGGTCTCTTTGTCATGTTGGAGGTGACGACGACCCCCAGCATGTTACGTCGTCCGGGGCTTCTTCATCGGGCCCAAACGATCTTGGACAGGAGCTTTGCCTCTCTCGTCGGGAATCGGACCGAGGCGCTCCAAGACTGGCTTCTTCCTTTGGGACGATTCTGCATGATCTCCCAGAATTATCGGCGATATGGGTTGTTTCGCCGGTGGTTGAAATTTGGTAGGAGGCTGCTTCGGCCTCCACACTTGGCGGGTTGGTGGCGGCTTCTTGGCCACTCTTCCTTTCTTCAATTCCTCGGCCTTCTGCACGAGGATTCTTGCTTGTGCAAGCAGTGCGCGGCGTTTGTGAATCCGCTCCTCGAGTGTCGAACAGTTCCGTTTGACCCGGATCCATTCGTTCGTCGGCGGCTTGGAGGACCCGCCATTCTTCAATTGTTAAGGCTGTTTGCCTCTCCTATTCTTCAGATCCACGTTGTAGCGGATCCCGTCAACTGACTCCTTGGAGGAACCGCCATTCTTCAGATGTTGAGGCTGTTTGCCTCTCCTATTCTTCAGATCCGCGTTGTAGCGGACCCCGTCCGTGGACTCTATCGCTTTGGCGAACTGCCGCGCAAGGCGTTGACGTCGCCTCTGGCGGGCTCTCTTCGAGAGAGTCACAATGCCTTTAACAGTAGAAGCGTTGACAAGAACAGGTTTGACCTCGTTGGTGGTCGATGGAACTTCACCTGACGCAACCTTGGCGTCAGCTGGGGTGAGAGCTTCGTTGGCGTTCTGAACTTCTTCGAACCAACGAGCTTTTCTCCTGGAGGAGAGCTTCTTGGACTTGCGGGGGGAGGTTGATCCGGACGAGGATGAAAGGTACTCCTCGAATTTGGCCTGGTCGAATTCATACTCGACCTCCTCCTCGACCGGGATTGAGATAGATCCGGTCTTTTTTAGATCCGGTTACAACGAAATCAAAGAAAAAAAAATAAAAATTACAACTTGCTCCTTTTGAACAAATCGCGAGCTCCTATTTTGCGGTCGCTCGCTTTGTGTGGGTTCTTTGCCGACGCCGGGGTTAATCCGTGGACCACCGCGCGATCTAGATCCGGTCGGATCTACAAGATTTAACGGGTATTATTTCGCGAAGGAAATAATAGCCGGGGAGGATTGTTTCGCCAAGGAAACAATCGTCCAAATCTCGGGATCAAAGGCCAAGCTTTGATCCGGAGTGTGATCTCGTGTAGATCTCAGATCTGATCTTTACCTCTCTCGAACTCCTGCCTTTTGTGACGTAGACGCTCGCCGAGAACCAGATCTGAATCTTCAAGTCTTCAAGTCTTCAAAACTCTGAGCTCAATCTTCAATTCGACAGAGTTTCAGCTCTCAAAGTTCCAACCTTTTCAAATGAACAAAGGGGAGCCTATTTATAGGCTCTCTGAACTGTGCCCGCGCACAGATCTGGGTCGGCCACCCATGGGTGGC
>NW_017974144.1:2917-6842 GCF_001876935.1 Asparagus officinalis
AGGTGGCTCGGTTTCGGTCGAGCCCCTCAGGGTGTTTTGGGTTTCGTCTTTTTGTCCGGTCTCGTGGTTGATTCGGATCCTGATTTGTTGATCTGATTTGGCAGTAGATCCGATTCCTGATTTGGCAGTAAATCAATTTCTGAGTTTAAGTCCGAAACTGATCATGATTCGATCGTGATTCGTCCGAGTCCGCTCTTGGTGTTGAACTGAACTCCGATCTGTTCTGAATCCTGATTTGGAATTCTGGATCCCGATTTGGCAGTAAATCGGCTTTGGCGTTTGAGTTCGAATCTGTTATATGGTTGGATGATTCGTTGACTCATTGAGCCGTTGGCTTGATTCCGCACGCGAGTGAATCTATTCCGTTGTTCGCGTGCGATTTGTTGACCTCGTCACCTCGTTGGTTCGTCGGTTTGTGCCGAGCTACGCCAAGGGACCTATAAGCAATTTTATATGCCTACAAATACCCCCTCCAAAGTATTTTAGTCTCGTTCTTTTATAGAAGAGTTTGGAATACTTTGGATATGATTGTCCCAACCTTCAGTCGGTGTAACGGGACCTTGGAATGGCTTCTGTTCTTGATTCCTTCAATCCTCCAGGCTATTCGGTGCTTTGTCGAATGTCTGTAAGAGTTCTGGTGCTGCATTTATTGTCTGACCGTTGTCGGAATTTCGAATTTGAAGTCGCGAAAATGGTACCTTTGCAAGTTAACTTTACAACTAGTTCTATAATGCCCGAGTTCACCACATCTGCTACATATACGTTTCTTCCTTTCTTTCTTTTCTTGTGCTTGTTCTAAACCTGACTGGATTCTAGTTGCATTACGTGGACGACCTTTAGTCCTTGCAGCTCTATCAGGATCACGAACTGTAATCTGAGGAATGTGCTTTGTATTTGAGATGTGTGCGGATATTTGAGTGTCCACCATTTGATCTTGATTTGAGGAATGTGCTCCAACTTCTTCTTGCAGTGGTTCTATAAATTTTGTTAGCACATCATCTAGATTTTGCATCTTCTCTTCTGAAGCAAATGCAAGCTCGAGCGCATTATTGAATTTTGCTCTTAAGGCCCAAGATTTCAATAAATTAATCTTCTCTTCACAGCTGGTGATGTTTCTTCCAAATACAATATTGCCAACCCCAATGTTACGATGCCTTGCATGTATGGTCCAACGGTGTAGGATGTAGTGGTCGGGTAATGAATCCATTTGCCAAGCTATCATTAGCGATAATATATGTCTACATACAACACCATTAGTTTCAAACAAAGCACAAGTGCAACAGAACTGGATCTGACTGGATTGTTCATAAGTAACCACCTCCTATTTTCCTCTATCTGTAAACTTACAGACCTTGTATTCAACAATGTCCCCATCTTTTCTCAATTCTTCACAGAACTCTGTACTAAATCCTTTGAATTCAGTATGGAACACATCAAACATATTGCGTGTATACATTTCTCCAGCTTGGACCTCAATTGGATGTCCAAGGAGCATGACTGGCTTTGTGTTCAGATTCTTAAAATCTTCATGGGCTTCACTTAAGCGACGATGAGTTACTGCTTTTTCATATTGTGTCACAAACTCGTGTAATTGAGTCTGTGAGTTAACATACCCATCAAAAAATGCATTAATACTTTCACTCCTTTGGCTCGATCTCATTCCAGCAAAAAAAGTATCCTTCAGATAACACGGCACCCAGTGTTCTCTGTAGTTGTAAACTGTTTGCAACCATCCCTCCCCTTCTTTATTTATATCAAACTTCTCTTTCATCTCAACCCAATATCCTTCACATTGTTCAATTGACGAACTATTGCACCACAAGCCCCAATACCTTTGAAACTGTTCACCATAACGAGATACCAAAGTAGGCAAATGATCAATAATATGCTTTTGCATGTGCCAATAGCAATAACGATGTCTTGTCGTTAGAAACACTGAGTGAATAGCATTACACATTGCTCTATCCTGATCTGTTATAATAGCACTTGGTTCAATGCCATGCATGCATTTCAGCCATTCTTCAAATAACCAAACAAAGGTATCTTCCTGTTCATCGGCTAATAATGCACAACCAAGTAAAGTGGACTGCCTATGATGATTCACACCAGTAAATGGAGCAAATGGAAGACTGAACTTATTAGTTCTGTATGTCACATCAAACACAATAACATCACTGAATTTCAAATAAGATGCTCTTGATCTTCCATCGGCCCAGAAAACACTCCTCATTTGTCCACTAAGTAAAATTCTGGATCATTCGCTGTCGCACTCTGAAAATGTCGAATGATAGATATGCATTCATGACCAATATTATTGACTCTTTGGGTTCTGATATGATCAATGCATTGTTGTGATGTTACTAATTCACCTTCTCTTCCATTAGTTGCATTGATGACGCGAGAAATAGTGGAAGGAGGCATACCTTCTTCACGCAGGCTATCAATAAGTTTTTTACATCTTTGGGTTTTATGAAATTGTTGATGTGATCTGTGCATTTTTGCTTTGTCTGGACTACTCAACACATGATTTGTATGTTCTTCAACAAACCCCGTGACCTCCCACGATTTGTCCTCCAATCACATGATTTGTATGTTCTTCAACAAACCCTGTGACCTCCCACGATTTGTCCTCCAATATTTTCACTCGCATCATTGCTTTACATCCCACCCGGGTCTCTCGCCGAAGATGAATCTCCATCTTGTCTTTATTAGATTTATAGCCCTCCTTATCACAAACAAACTTTCTGTCTACCACTTCTCTAGTCTTGCGAGAGTAATTCACCGTGCTCTTTCTTATTCCAAAACCCATCAACAATGCATATGAGTTCTAATAGTTATAAGCTTCTTCATAACTATTAAACTTCATTCCCATAAGTGGTTTAGGAGCATTTACACTAGTTGAATTTGTTTCCTCCATTCCGAACTCTACACTGGTTGAATTTGTTTCCTCCATTTCAAATCTACATAGATAACCAAAAATAGCATTAATTACACAAGAATAATGTTATATGTTAATTACATCTTTCATGCTTTAGTTTCTGTCTTCACAGCCAGCAGTTAACAGAAAATATTGGTAGTTTCTGTAATATTGGTAGTTTCTGTAATCTATATTATCAAGATTTGACTTCATTTACATCCTTAATATTTCAATCATGATTCCTAAAACATTTTCCACAATTTACTACTTGCATCATTTCCTTGAAAACAGTTTCAGCGCCACTCTTCCTAAAACATTTTCCACTCCTAAAACATTTCCACTCCACAAAAGGCAAACAATTCTGAATTCTATAAATGGAGATTCTTGTTATACAGAGATAAACATGTCTAACACCTCTGAGCTACTGTATAAATTAGCTTGATATCTCTGATTCACAAGTTAGAAATTCGAATGAAATATTCAATGCATACAAATTCGAATGAAATATTCAATCCACAAGTTAGGGTTTTTACCTGCGTCGGCGTCGAGAGAGAGAGAGAGGAGGAAGCGTCTTCGACGGGGCTTCGGCGTCGAAGACTCGAGAACTCGTGAGCGGATTTGGGGAAGCGGCGGCTCTGTTGCAGGAGAAGGCTCGAGATCTCGTGAGCGGATTTAGCAGCGGCGTCGAAGGCTCGAGATCTCGTGGTGTCGAGGGCTGATGTCGTCGGAGGAGAGCTGATCTCGTCGGAGGAGAAAGCAGCGGATTTGGGGATCTCGTAGGAGCTGATCTCATCGGAGGAGAAAGTAGCTGATCTCGTTGGAATTGGAAATGTAGGTGAGATGAACGGATTTGGGGAAATTTTTGAAGTCACGAGTTGATATTTTGGGGGAGAGAGAGAGCGGTCACGGGGTAATAAATTTCAGGAGAGAGAATGCTCACGAACAACGAGTTCACGGAGGAAAAAGTGACTTTTTTTGCAATAAAGCCCCTGCAGCGCACAGAGACGG
>NW_017974145.1:0-13881 GCF_001876935.1 Asparagus officinalis
CTTTGTTTCCCTTTATCAAGCGCTTCTTCGCGACAGAACCCAGCGTCTTGGGCTGTTCCTACTCGTTGAACATTCTGCCCGAGTCTTTCAAATAAGTCTTTCCAACGATGCCAGGGTTATCCCCCGGGTATGCTGCCAGGACTATCCTCTCCTCTTCTGAATCTGTAAGGTTGAGGTTGTCATCAGTTCCAGTAACGGAGGGGCTAATTCATGTGGCAGACTTACCTTGCTCCCCTTCTCTTAGACCGAGGTACGTCCCTTGTCACCCACTAGATCAGGAGTGACCCACCATGATTTCTCTTAAGGTTGTGAAGGGTACCCACCCCGCCTTCTGATTGGTATATCGGTGTTTTCAGGTGATCTCTCCTTATGGACGAATGACCCATCTACAGAGCTGTAGGGGGAAAGTCACCGAACTGAACCGCCAATCAGGTAGTGGATCTCTTCCTGCTCCGGCTTCAAAGTAAGTACATTAGCATTCACCAAATTTGCAGATATCCTTCAACACATAGATTTTCTGAGGATGTCCAAAAACCTGTTGATAGCGACAGTATGGCGTCATCTACCTATCCCTGCTTCATCTGGTTTTCTGATTTTCAGGACTGCCAATTAGTGTTCTCGAATATGGAAACAGAGTTCCAACAATGCCCTTCTTTGAACGAACTTGGGCTCTTTGTTGATTGTGCTCTTGCCTGCTAGTGCTGGTGCTACTTGCGTGCAGTCAGCCGCTACGAGTCTCTTTTCCTTAACGCTGGCATTGTTCTGATTGCGTTGTTGCGCGGTTGATTGTGCTCTTCTTCACTTGATCGGCGACCAATTCTTCAGCTTGTTCTCCTTGCGAAACTATTGTCTCCAGGAGCGACATTCTGCCTACTCCCATCTGAGCGAGGAGCTGAGTCTGAGTTGTGCTGCCAAGTTTCAACGGAGAGTTGATTGAGTCATACCTGGATGGGCATCGCAATGCCATGCTACGAAACCTTCTCCACATAAGCCTTAATAATTCTCCCTTCTTTTGTGTGCGCAAGAAGGTAGGGACGAGACTTCTGTGGCATCTTCGAAGAATCTGCCAACGAAAGCCTTTCCAAATCTACCCACTTCTGGATTAGAATCCAGCAGGCCAGTTCATAAACCATTCAAAGGCTACTCCTTGAGTCAGTACCGATTGAACAAGCACGTCAGGATGGCATCATTGGCACCACATTCTCCTGTTGACTTGAAGTAATTAGAATGCTGATTGGTGACCTGTACCGTCGAAAGTCTGTACGTTAGCCTTAAACTTGGTGGTAGGGCAGCGTATCCCATTCTGCAGGTATGGGTCGTATCATCCTGCCTCGCGAAGCTTGCTCCTGTGGCCATTCCCGTTAACGGCTTCAGCCTCTGTCACTTTGGTTGCGACTGAGGATACAGGTTCTTTTCCTCTCTTCTCATTGTCAGAGAAGAATCTAAGTTGTGAGTTCACGATTGAGTGTTCGTGCACCTTCTGCTTTCTTTGACGTAGTCCTCGGAAGCTCGGGTTTGCCCTTTTTTCAGCGAGAAATTGACGAACATATCTTTATTGAGAAGCTGTCTCCTTGGCCTGGAGCATGGTATATGTTATCACCTTTTAGCTATGTCTCGGATTCATCTCATTGTAAACAGAACTTTTTGCTACTCCCCACAGAGGCTGAAGATTGAGATCAGCTTATGTCGTAATGTTCATCACTTGTCGTAATCCGCTTGGGCTAACCTTTGGTAATTAACGGGCCGATAGCCCAGTCGTGACCGAGTATGGTCGATATACCCCTTCGAACTCGTCGCAAATTTCTCGAACGGTCGGGAATGCGCTTCTTTCTGATTCATCGGAACCTGGGACACGGGGCTTTCTCCTACTGTCATGTTAAATGGCACACCTGAGGCGTATTCAGCTCAGAACTTTTTCTTTTGACGTCGTCGTTTGGTTAGGTCTTGCGAGTCAGATATAGTCTGTCAATACAGACCTGCGAGCTCAGCCTACAACAACGCACATTTCGGAGAGGACTTGTGGAAATAGCCGCTACAATGCACATGAATGAGCTGCTCCGTGCATTGGTTTTTCTCTGAGAGTAACGTCTCGCAAATCAGAGACCCGAGACAATTCTTCATCGGGGATCAAACTTCCTGTCCTGGATGGCGCGAATGGTTCTTGATTGAACTTGATTGACCCTATCGCATTCGGAATCGCAGGTGCGAGGGTCGTTTTATTTATAACACTTGGCCTTGGCCTGCGTTTAGTTGACGAACAGACCTCCTTTAGGCTGTTTATTGTTGTTTGGACGCACTCATGATGGTGCTTGTTCCTTAACAGGCTGTGGCTTCTGAACACGCACCACTGAGGGTCGCGTTAATGTTGAATCACCCGAGTTTGTAATTGGATTCATCTACCTCGAAGTGTGCGTTCGGGAGTATGGATTCGCAATGCTTGTGCAGATCTTTGGAACTCAATCCTTGCTTGGCGATTGATTTTTCTCGAGTTGCTCGTCGGATAGACCTTTCTTCGTCGTCGACGGCGTTTTTCTTTGCTGTTTCAAGCCTTAACAGCTAGCGTCAATCGGCGTTGATTGTGCCTGTCTCTGTCATTAGCCTTTTACAAACCAAGTACAGCGATGCTGTTGACATTTAGGCGTGGCTCCTCGGCTTGTAGAAGCAAGCTTGAGCTTGGCCAAAGAGGGGCTTTCTTTTGGCGTCTCAACAGTAATGTAAGACCTTTTATAGCTCTGCAAGCACCTCGCCTAGCTTTTAGGCTAAGCGATTCCGGAAGGAGGCCCTCTCTATATCACTGGTCAAACCTTACGACCAAGGTTCTACTGTTGTTCCAGTGAGGTGAACGTCGGATGCGCCACCACTTCTTCGTCAGGATAGCCTCCCATCCCAGAGAGTCGCATCTTTGTTGGGAAAATTTGCCAGTCAAAGAATAAAAAAAATTGATTGTATTCTTTTTAATTCAGTTACAATTTGGATTCCGATTACAAAAAGAGAGGAGAATGAATTTGATTCTCCCCTTTGTTTAAAACTGGCTTCTCTTCTACGGTGAGATGCCTCCCTCATTGTATTCGTCGAGTTGCTCTCGTTGACGTATCCGAGATATCTAACTTCCTGGAACAACTGTTGTCTGTTGATACTCTTGATGAGTTTGATTCAGAACAAGTAACAAACTCTAATGATAGAGTTGTTTGGACCGAAAATAAATTCGGTAATAAGCAGAATTGCCGACGCCTAGATTTCTCCGTCTGTTGATTTCCCAAGACGTGTAAGGGTGCAATCCTCCTTTTTCTGTTCTGGAGATCTGATCGAAAGTCTTCTCCACGAAATCCACCCTTGATCTGATTATCAAAAATCCGATCCTTTCCTGTGAGTTCCGTTGCCTTATTATAGGGATATGGTGTAAACTCCCCCCCATAACCACCCTAAATGGGGCTTAGCTTACCCATTAGTCGGGATAAACAACCCACTAAAGCCACTTCCTCAAATCGTGTGTGAAAACATCTCGAATTGTTACGATCCGTTTGAATGAGTCAGACCTTGACCTGCTCTGGCGGTGACTTGAGCTGCGTTGCAGCGACCGGGCTGCGTTGCATGGATGGGATGAGCGGCTTGGCCAGCGTGGAAAAGAAATAAACAAATTTAAATAAAAGTTAGATTCGTGTGGGTGGTGGGGTTGGGTGGGCACGATGGAGCTGCGTTTGACTGTGCGTTGCAGCATTGAGCTGCGGTGCGAGCCTGTGCTGCCAGCGTATTGAGCTGCGTTGGGGCAGCGATGGAGCCTGCGTTAGCTGTGCTTGAGCAGCGATTGGAGCGCGTTTGGCTTGCTGGCCAGCGATTGGAGCTGCGCTTCGAGCTGTGCTTGCAGCGATTGAGCTGCCGATTGAGCAGCGATGGAGCTGCGTTTGAGCTGTTGCTTGGCCCCCCCCCCCCCCTCCCCTGCGATCTGGAGCTGCCTTCGAGCCTGTTGAATGGTTGCATATTTAATGTTTCTCTGTCTTCAATTGGATGACACAATAACCAAGTAAAGAAGTCTTATTCAGCCATTGTGACATATTTGAGCATTCTCTAACGCTCCTATCAACTCTCCAGTCATGATCTCCCTGAGTGTGGTCGAATATCATTACACTGCTCATCAGCCCCTCTAATGGTTGCTAATATAATATTATTCATGTTGTTGTCGCAGCCATCAAGATCAATATCTAGCAATAGAACTGCATTGCGTGTTTATAGTTGTGGTGAGCGCGTAGGTTGATTGAATCTTGTAGTGTCTTGATGATGGTACGCGGGGAGGACTTCCACGTCTTGGTTTGAAGAGATCGTCGATTTGTAATCTCTTTCTGTCAGAGTGTTGCTGAAGATAGCCTTCTGGAAGTCGTCAGATTGTAACTTCCATCATCAGTATTTGATGGGGAATCAGCTATCTTTTTTAGACAGCCTACAGGTTGCGGAAAGTTGGGGACCGCAACCTTTTCTTGCCCAATATGGAGAGGATGTTCCCCATATCTTATTTCCAGTGTGCTTCTGTCCCAAGGCATATGGATTGGCCCCTGGTTAAGGATCAAGATGGGGTTGACCGGCAGGTGACAGCTTTGCGGCCGAGTTTATTTGCTAAGGAGTATCCCCTTGGCGAAGTACCCAGCCCGGCGAAGACCTTTGTTAAGAGATTTTTGGAAAAGAAAGGAGAATTTCCCGCACAAGGATTTAGAGCTCCTGGTTGGGTTCATTCTCCAGTGACAGGGTGGTGGGCCCAGATGACCAAGTTCGTTTTGGATGAATTGGAGCCCCTCTTACCCAAGCTGGATTATTGGTTCCAGTGCGGGTCACTAAGTTTGGGATTATTCAGAGCCACTTTCACTTCTTCTCTATATTGGAGAAGTATAGTCCCGAGACTTGCACTTTCTTCACCCCTGTGGGGGAGTTAGGCTTCGCTCTTCACGAGATGCACGAAGTCTCAGGTCTTATTCTCGGGGATTTACCCTATGAAGAGTTTGTTCCGGGATCTGCGGAACTTAAGCTTTTGAAGAAGACCAGCCCAGAAATTTACGCCACTCTCTGGGAAGTGATGTGTCACTTCCATATCTGCATGCAGCTGACGGGGGCTCGCGGAAGCGGCATCAAACAAGTGTCTTGGGCGGAATATTTATTCCGGAACTTGACCATTAAAGGAGGCTCTGTGACCCGATTGCCTGTCAGCACTTTGGAAGAGGTTCAGGCTCGTATTGACGACGCTACCTCCCATTACACCAATGAGGCCAAGGAGGATGTCTTCCCGGCTCATACAGAGTTTGAAAGTTTCCATTATCAAGCCCTGGTTCCAATTTCCGACGCGGCGTTGCTGGCTGGATTCTTGATGCTATGGCTCAAGCGTTGCGTCGTTCCTACCAGGCCGATCGATGCCCTTGCTATTGAGGTGGTCTACCCAGCTGTTCTCTTAGCACATGGGAGACCTGTGAGCCTCCTCAGCGCCATGGTGGGTTGCTTACAGTATGGACTGCGGGAGTTGGCCTCTGACTTTGTAGGTGTTACAGAGGTGGAGTCTGAGGGTCACAAGACCTTCAAAACTCCCAATCCCCGGGTGTCGATGCCATATACATATTTGATGGCTTGGTACGTGCTCCACTGTCCTCCTATAATGAGTGCAGCTTCTCCCCCGAGAGACTCATTCATCCCATTTGTGCAGCGACTAGAGTCTGCGAAATGGGAAGGGGGGTACATGGTTAGAATCCGCCAAATCTTAGCGCGAGACACCAACTTCCATATATACCGCTGTTTCCCTGATTTCGAGGGCGGTGTCTATGGAGAAGAATATCAGGATACGACAGGTCCTAATGGATTCACTCAGCTGAGTGGGGGTGTTTTCCACTGGCTTCTATCCATCAAGCCAGGCTATCTGATCTTTCGGCAAGGCGTCAACTGTTTCATCGAGCCTTACCAACCCTATAGGTTTGCTCGCCAATTTGGGTATGATCAGTTGTATGTCGGGAACCCTCGTCCTCAGCTCTCAGTTATAGCCAACTTATATGAAGGAGCCAGGGCCTGGTATTATTCTGTAGCAGGTTGTACCAAAGCCGTCTTCAAGCTTCCCCACAAAACTGCTAACTCCTATACCTCCATCAGCTTCTGCAATTGGTATTACGCCGCTTCTCAGACTCCCAACTACAACTTAAATACATCTTGCCTAAAAGCCATTAGGCATATGTATAATTTAAGGAAGGGGTCCAAGACATCCCGTTTGAAAGGGATCGATGAGTTTCTGTCCATCGAGAATCAATCTGCTGGACAAGAAGAGGAACAGGCAGCTGAGCCTGCTCCAGGGGAAGAGCAACGAGTGGTTGATCCTCCCGTGACAAGAGCAGCGGGGAAAAGAAAACTTTCTGCTGATGAGGCCGGCAAATATGATAAGCAAATTCGTCGGAAACTTCTGGTTGATTCTCCCCCCAAAGGCCAACAGAAGTCCAAGTTGATGGCTGAGGCCATCAAAGCTGCTAAAGATGACGAACCACAGGAATCATCTGTGGCTGGCCTGCCACACAGAGCGGGACTTCGTTCTCACGGTCCAGCTCTGTCGGGCGAAGTTTCTTCTTATCATCCTCCTGAGGACGAAGAAGATGAATTAATGGCTGCAGATGCAGAGTCTGCTCCGGTGATGGCGAACCACAGGAATCATCTGTGGCTGGCCTGCCGCATAGAGCGGGACTTCGTTCTCATGGTCCAGCTCTGTCGGGCGAAGGTTCTTCTTATCATCCTCCTGAGGACGAAGAAGATGAATTAATGGTTGCAGATGCAGAATCTGCTCCGGTGATGGATCTTCCTAGGTCTCCTGCGTTGGAGCCAGGGGGTCTCGAAGATAATCCACCTCCTTCTCCTTCAGCATTAATGTCACAAGCTGATGATTTAATGCCTAGTCCTACAACGGGACTTATGAAAAGACCAGCCGCTGGTGCAAGTCTTCCGGAGTCTTCAGCTGTTCCGGGTGATGAGGAGCGAGTTGATTATGACGACTCCCCAACTGGTGATGCAGCTGATGAAGATAGAGGTGATGAGGACGCCGATGTTGGTAACATGTCAGGTGAAGGTGAAGATGACGATGAGCATGATTCCCTCGATGACGTCACCACTTTTGATGATGATGCTCCCAAGGTCCCGTCTGATAAAGCATCAGGTTATACTCCTTTTTATCTTACCGGTAAGCTTGGTTTGTTTCGACTTCTTCCACATGCTTTTTCTGCGTTCCGACCGTTTTTTCGTGCAGGTTCACCCACTCTCGGGACTACTTCCGCTGCTCCTTTAGAGCAAGAACCTGCGCAAGTGTCGGCTCCTTTAGAAGAGCAACATTTACCTGGTTCTCCTACGGCGACTGTTCCGCCTGTAGCGTTGCCTGAAACCACTGCCGCTACTCCTCCTCCGGAACAACAGCTCGTGCAGGTATCAGCCCCTATGCAAGAGCAACCCCTGCCTGACTCTTCTGTAGTAGCTGCTTCACCAAAAGCGGTGATGAAGATCTCACTCACCCCAACGGAGGCTGGGCCTAGCTCTTCTCAAGCGAAAGCATTGATGGCTTTGACCTCAAGCCCTTCGCAATTGAACATTTCAATCGCCTCTGCAGCTTCAGCACCTGGATCGCCTGCTAGTCATCATCTTAATGCCTCAATCTCAGCTGCTGAAGGGGTATCTTCGGGTGCAATTGTCAGTCTCGCTAATGCACCTAAATTCCTTCAAATCTCCTTGGTGTATCTAAACAGTCTTGCGAAGACGGTAGTTGAGTCCCTGATGAATGGCCAAGGAACTTTGAACTCCTTTCGACCTCTGCTGGAAGCAGGCTTAAACGGGGTCAGGAGTGTGGGCGAAACTCAATGGTTCGAACGCTGCTCAGAGATTATCCTTCGTTTGGAGGAGAAATTACAACGCTTCGAGACCATGGGCCATAGTGACCTTCAGCCGCAAATTATGTCCACTTTGGCTAGTCTTCAGGTCGCTGAAGTGATACACCGAGAGGCGCTAGAACGGGACTTAGCTGAAAAAGAGCGTCAGATTGCAGAGCTTCGTGAGCGTAACACTCGGAAGCGAGAAGAACTAGAACGCTCAACTGCTTCTATGAATTCGCTTCGGGACAGACTGGTTGAAGCTGAAGCCGAAGTCCTGCGATTGAAAGCTGAACTCTCCCGCGAAGAAGGCATTGTCAACATCCTTAGTACCCAGAATGCAGCTAGTACTTTGGAGTATCATGCACAAGCTCAGGCTCTGGAAGACGTCAGAAAGGAAATGGCGGCCATCATCATACCCAGCGAGGATGAACTCCGAGCAAAGGCTGAAGCTATGGTGCGAGCTAACCACGAGGCGGAGCTAGCTGAACTCAAGGCTCAACTCATCTCTTTTGATTTAATGCATGAGTGAGCTTGGCTTCTGTAATGTTCTTTTGACAAGAACAAAGTTTGTTTTGTATCACTTTCTTTTGGTTCTTGAATAAAAAGTGATATTGACTTCTCATTGTTTCTTGCATTTATCATTTTTTGATTTTAAATACAAGTCACGAGAAATGCCTGAGATGTATTCCTGACTTAGAATATACCTCCACAATGGTTCTGTTGCAGAGAACTCTCTTTATTATCATTTAAGACAACTCTAGAAAGTTTCAAACTGCTGAGGACGAATACTCCCATAATAGGGTTGACTAATAGAATTCTTCCTGTGTTATGTTTTGCTTTAAACACTGAAAGAAGTCTATAAATGCTAGAGGTGTAGTTTTAACTTAGCAAGAGAGATATTGCGATCGGAGCAATTTTGAAGACTTATCGTTCTATTGACGAGAAGCGATAAGTTGATTTTTGTCAGAGGTGTGATTTTAACGTGACAGAAGAAATATTGCGATCAGGGCAATTTTGAGGACTTATCGTTCTATTGACGAGAATCGATAAGTTGATTTTGTCAGAGGTGTGATTTTAACGTGACAGAAGAAATATTGCGATCAGGGCAATTTTGAGGACTTATCGTTCTATTGACGAGAATCGATAAGTTGATTTTTGTCAGAGGTGTGATTTTAACGTGACAGAAGAAATATTGCGATCAGGGCAATTTTGAGGACTTATCGTTCTATTGACGAGAATCGATAAGTTGATTTTGTCAGAGGTGTAGTTTTAACGTGACATTTGTGGGGAAAGAATATTATAGCGTCTCACAGGGGAGAACTGCTATGTGTTTTATCATCGGAGCGATGAATTGTGATACTTGTGATTTGAGTAGGATTTTGGGGAAGTTTGTTACTCCACTGAAAACAAGTTATTTATTGCTCTGCTGAGGAGAGCTAATAAATTGGCAATGATTTGGAGACTTATCATTCTATTCTTGAGAATTGATAAGTGGATTTTGGGGTGTAATATTAACCCAATGAGAATTTGAATTCTGCTGAAGAAACACAGAGGTCTTGACTAACACTCTGTTAAGTGAGCTTACAAGTGCATGTTCTTCGTTTAGAAGAATTGCAACGCTGGGGTGACCTTCGCGTTTGATATTTGAAACGCAAGGTTCGAGCCTTCGTGACGTTAGTTAGAACTTTGCACTTGTGAAATTTGAACGCGACTGTGAGCTTCGCGTTTTAGAGATGGTTGGGATTCACTTCCTAGAATCCCGTGCCCTCTTAACAGCTTGACGGCTGTTATAAGTAGACCTGATCGGTCACGTCAAAAGTCAATTGACTTTCAAGAATTTCGGCTATTTCCAAGAACGAGAATTCTCGTTTGATTTCGGTGAAATCTCCGACGAACTTCGTCTTCCTTGTTCAAAGGACCTTCTTCTGATCAACTGCATCAATGGTATCTCAGAGAAGGGGTTCGAACTCCAAGAGAGTCGCTGAGGTGACATCCGACATGCCGTCGGCTGAGAACACTGGCGGTGTTCTTGCTCGTGCGGGGACTTTGCCGTCGCCGTCGCCGTCGCAGGGGCCTCCCTGTCGTGGTGAGTGCTGACCATGATAACTTGCCTTGGCAAGTTCTCTGAAAACCCTAGATGAGTTCTTGATAACGAGGAAGATGACTCGTTTTAACTCAATGAAAACACGGGGTTGGGATCCCATGTGGGTCTCGACCCTCGCGTTCAAATTTTTCAACACGAGGTTGACTCTCGCGTTTTGAAACTTCTGATGCGAGGTTCGACCTTCGCGTTGAAGATTTCTGACGCGAGGCTCGACCTTCGCGTTGGAGATTTTGACATGTGCCTTCGTATTTCTGACTATGTCTTCATGTCGATAGCTCGCTTCTAGCTGCTAACTTCTGCTTTTGATTGTGCAGTGCTTCTCCCAAACGTGCCACTTTCACAAGAGCACCATTTCGGATATATTGGTGGACCTGACCCGAATGAATTATTCAGTCTTTAGACCAGTCTACTCTCAGGATTCTGATAACTGATTTAGACATGGAGACCCCTGCTGGTCATGCCCAGTTTTCTAAACCAGCGTTCATATTTGGAGATCGCATACCAGCTGATGATTATCTCACATTCGTGGAAGACTCAAAGCTGCTGCGGAGAGTTGATACTCGCTTTTTATTCCTCCCTAACATGAAGAGGATGTACCCTCTTTCCTACTTTCTGAACGCGAGCTGCCGTCGGGGTTTGACCTTCGACGTAGTGAAGAAAAAGGAGAACGTGTCGCTTGGATTTGGTCGACGAGCTCGTACACAAATTGGGGAACAACTCAAGGGGTTAAGACATGGTTTGTTCGAGAAGAAGGAGCTAGTTCCGGAGGTGCCACGTCCAGCGAACATTTTTATCCGCCAATTCTTTGCAACTCAGGGTGAATTTTCTACTCAGACGTTCAGGTCCCCTGGATGGGTCTGTTCTGGCGAAGGAGGTTGGTGGACCCGCATGGTTGACTTTGTTCTTGAAGAGCTTAAAGAATTGTTCGCTCAATCGGGTCTCACAGTTCCTGTGTTAGCTACGCGACGGGGAGTCGTGCAGAGTCTTCATAATTTCTTCGCTATGTTGGAGAAATATAACCCTGACAGCTGCACATTCTTCACACCTGCGGGAGAGTTAGGTTTTTCTTTTTATGAGATGCAGGCAGTATCGGGGCTGTCGCTCGGAAAAACACCCTATGAGGAGTTCATCCCCACCACCGCAGGAGCTTTGCTGCCTGAAGATGCGGCACAAAACCAGGAAGTTTATGCACTTTCTGGAAATTGATGTGGCCAATTTCCATAATATGTGCCCAAGTCTTGGGATCGTGGAGGGGGCATTTATGCATACCAACACTTGGCAGACTACCTCTTTCAATAACTTGAAACGGAAAGACGTAGCCGTATCCCGTGTCGCAGTTGTCTCACTTAAGGAGCCAGGCTCGGATTAAGGGCTCGCTGGTGGCTACTATAGAGGCAGAAGCATGCCGAGGATGATTTTGAAGCTGGTGTCGATTTGAAAGTTTTCCACTACAGCGCAACAGTTCCTATCTCTGACCCGCTCTACTTGCAGCGGCTCTTCATGATTGGTTGAAACGGTGGTGTGTAAACCGTCAAGACCAATAGAATCCATATTGGCTGAAGGTTTGTACGCGCAGCTGTTTTTGGCTAGCAGCATGGAGACCTCTGTGAGTCTCCTACTGCTGATGGTTTGGCTGTAATCCAGAACGGCCTGAGGGTATTGACGTTCGGAACTCTCATGTTTCGGGAGTCCAACGCTAGCTAGGAGAAAGTGGGAAGGCTCCTCAACCACGTGTACCTATGCATATACATACTTTAGTGGCTGGTACGTGTTTGCTTGCCCTCCCTTTGATGAGCGGAGTGCATGAAGGGGATGATGCTTATACTTCCCTTCGTACAAGATTGGAGTCGGCGCACGTGGACTAGTTCCTTATATAGTCAGGGCTTCGACAGCTTCTATCTCGGGAAGATAAATTACGGTTTCTGGCTGTGCTCCCTAACTTTGACGGACGATGTTGAGGATGCTCGCTTCACACGGATTTGCTTTTTGAACAGGCTCGTCTTCTTGGAAGAGGGTACATTCAGGCTGGCTTCATTATGATCAGTTGGGTCCTGGTCTATCGCTCACGGGAGAAGTGCGTAATCGAGCCTTACATGCCTTCTCGGTTCGCCAGACAGTTTGGATATGACCATACTCTTATGTTGCAAATGCCTAACCGGCGTTACTCAGATTTTGGAATTGTAATACGAAAGGAAGCTCGCGCATGGTACTTTTTCTCCGCCGGGGGAACCCCCAATTTTTGCCGGGCAATTCACTTACCCATTCACAGCACTCGACTGCTCTAACTGTTATGGATTTCCGCCATGGTTTGTTGAAGGCTTCTCGATTCCGGAATATGACGTTTATACTTAGTATAAACCGAATTTGCGGGAATTGTACAGTTCACGGAGTGGTCTGCGAGTAATTTTCGTCTGCCAGGTGATGGAAGAGTACCTATTGTGAACAGGAAGGGCGATCGGAGCCGTTGAAGGTCCTAAGGACTTTCTACCGTAGAACCTTCTGAAGAAGAGGTTCCTCGGGAATCGAAGAGGGAGAGCAATTGATGATTCTCCCGAAGAAAAGACAACTGAGGCGATTCCTACAGAAAGAGTCCGTTCTTTACACTTCGTTCTAGTAAAGATCGGTAAAAAGCTCTTTCCTGCTGCTGCGCAAAAGTGTAAGTATGCCCAGGAGAATCTTAAGGGGATAAAATGTCATGGCCAAGAATTCCAAGAGGCCAATTAATGGGGGATGCGATGTAAGTCCTGGCGCTCGTTGACGTTTTACGTGAACGGAGAGGACGAAATGCCCACAATCGATCCCTCAGTTCTGAGGAGATAGGGCTGGAGAGGGTCCTTCTTCCTTGAAGTTGCTCGCAAACACCTGTTCAGGATGATCATACGGATCCAATTCTATCCAACTCTTCCTCTCCACGCTCAGGAGTCTGAAAGAAATCAATTGATGAACTGGAACGTTGGATGCAACAATTATTTGGTATGTGTCAGTGTTGAGGGGGCTTCTCTTGAAGACTATAATCCATCTTGAGGCCATGTTTGGACGACCATCAAGGCAAAGGCGGATGCATCCTGGACTGAGCACTGCCAGGGTGGGATCACTGTCTTTTGATGGCAGAATGACAAGCTTTTCAGGGAGTTATAGCGCGCACAATTTAGATTCTAAAGTGGGACGGCTCTTTCGCTTGGCGATAATCTCGAGAGCGCATCACGGGTAAATGAGAGTAACGGCCAAGGGAATCTTCGCAAGGAAACTATCTGATAAAAAGGCCCGCATTCAACTTTAAGGAAGCGACACTCTAAAGCATATGCTAAAATCAAACGTGTTGCTTCTGATATCCTGTCGATATTTTGAAGAGACATCGGCTCGATTATGAGGCCGAGTTGGACCAGAAGAAAGCTCAATTGGCCCAACTATGGAGGCATGTCAGAAAGAGCTTGAGCATAAAAGTGCCAAATTTATACGAATTTTGCCGTACTCACGGCAGCTGGCGACCTCGTAAGGACGATTGTGGCTACCCTTCCTATGAAGGCAGAACTTTCAGAAAGGAGATCGAGGGACAAGTCCGAGCGCTCACGGGAGAACTCTCTGCCTTCAAGTCTAGCTAAAAACCCTCAGTTAATGAAGGCCTGATGTTAGCTCTGACCTGTTTTTGATTAAGGAATTTTGTATGCTTTTCTATTTTGTGTTTGGATTAACAACATTGAATGAAAACGATCTCACTTTGCTCTTTTCGCTTTTTTTTGCGCAATCTGTTCAGACAATAGAAAATAATGGCTAAATGCTAATCGCATTGCCTTATATTTATTTCGAAATAATTTCATCAAATTAGCAATCGTCAGAGGTGTGAAGTGTTACCATAACGAAAAACAAGAATAGAATTACACTATGAATAGGGCAACCCCCAGCCTGATTTGG